>NC_079171.1:40754612-41032112 GCF_947568905.1 Ostrea edulis | reverse complement strand
TACACGCTTTACTCGCTATATTTGGGTATTTACATCGTTATATGTGTGCACTGGTGGCGAACACATATAAAACTCGGACAATTTATCAACATGGTAAATTAATTAGGCCCCTAAAAGTTGAGTTTTTAATAATATCTCGCTGTACTTTCACAATCCGAAGGGCGCATGTGACGTCACTGTACCACGTGACTACCTACCTAATTAACTTGACTTTTTGAAATCGGGGCTTAGATTTAAGTCTGTATTGTGGTTAATTATCGCAAAATTTCGGCGAACGAACTATTAGAATCAATTACTATAAGCATAAAGAAGACAAAATGCATGTAATATTGTATACTTTGAAAACACGAGATATGTCCTTTAAGTTCCAGTTTTGTTTTGTCCACCTTGTCAAATTTCCTACATGCAGAATGGTAAAAATTTCAGCAACAATTACTTTTGAATCCTTATGATAATGGTTCTCTCTAATTGTCTGATGGTGATGTTTCAGTCACTCCTTCAGAATGCCCACCCCTACCCCCATCCAAATCAAATGAATTCTAGAATTTGAGTTTCCAAAGTCATGTTCAAGAGTCACAACTTTATTATCCTGATCACCACCAACAGTTACTAATAAATTGATCCCAAAATGTCTAGACATTGCCAAAACTGATTCCTGCCCTGCAAAAGTGCCTCACTGCCTAAGATTATTCAGTACCTGTTGAATTTCTGGATAAGTCATAAGATTACCATTAGAATGAAAGAAAACATATGAAACTAAGGTATCCAAATTTTGTTCAGTTTCACGTATTGCTGCATTTCGTAGCTCTTGGTGATCATTTTGTTTTCTATAGAGGGCAAGACTAACAGACCTAAAGAGACAATTCCCATCACCTACTATAAGTCGTCTGTGAAGTCCATATGATGTCAGATATTCATCCTGATTGGTACTTTCAACAGGCTGTCCAGCACTCTTGGACAACAGAGGGGCTAATTTTAGGACTAAAATTACGAAAATTCAGGGCTAAAATTTGGAATTTCATAACTAAATTAGGGCAGTTTTAGACATTTAAATGGTCTTACAATTTTGACAATAAATTAAACTCACAAAAAATACTCTCCATGCAGGTAGGGTGTCTTCCAGCTATTATTGGCATTTGGCAATAACCTAAATAGTCTGACACATCTTTGTCACAAAGCCAAAAGCAATAAACAGCTTGAAACATAAATTCACTGGTCAAATTTAGCTTGAATGTATTTTCAAAATTGCTAGACTAGAAATATATTTTTTTAAAAATAGGAATTGAGTGGGGAAATTAGGACTTTTTAAGGATTTTCAGAATCATCTAACATTTGTAAATGTAAATGGACCTCATTATTTATGACTCTATCAATCCCTGAAATCTACAAGAGTGTAGCATCCGTGTTAAAAACTATCCATTAATATTAGACAATAGACTTACACTAGAGTTAATGAAGATTGAAATGAAATGGTTATGGGAATATATTTAATGCAGATATAATGTTCAATATTTGTTCTTAATCAGGGTTTGACACTAAGGCACGTCCGACCGACTGAGTCTACTAAATGATAGGTCCAGTCGGGTAAAATGTCGATTTACTAGTCCGACTGGTCGTGTTGAAAAAATAAACAAGAAACTTTACTTTAAACCATAAGATATTTTATTCTTAATTTTGAACCGCATGATGACACAATCTCTATTTTTAGTTCTAATAAATAAGTCGCAGTTAGAAGTGACGTTTTACGACATCTACTCAATGTTAATGTGTGTAAAGTTATGTTTTAGATGAATTTATTTTCATTTTTTGAAAAACCCAGTTTTTTTTAATCAAATATAAGAAAATGTTTATCAAATTAATCGTAAACAGTCATTTTTCGGTGTTGACATATGTGCGGGAATGTCTCTATATTCAAATACGACTTTTCGTCCTCAAGGAAAGATGTCCTAAGAGAAAACAAGATGTGTTTGTGAAACACAAATGCCCCCGATAATGGCCAATTCCGAAGATGGCCAAGGTCACTAGGGCAAATATCTTGGTACCAGTAGAAAGATCTTGTCAAAAGAAATGCTCATGTACAATATGAAAGCTCTAATATTTACCATTTAGAAGTTATGACCAATGTAAAAAAAAATTAAAGTAGGTCAAATGTCAAGGTCAAAAGGTTCAATACCAACGGAAAGATTTTGTAACAAGGAATACTCATGTGAAATATCAAAGCTTTATCTCTTAATGTTCAAAAGTTATTAGCAAGGTTAAAGTTTTCAAAAAGTAGGTCAAACCCCAAGGTCAAGGTCACAGGGTCAAAAATGTTGGTACCCACGGAAAGGTCTTGTCATAAGGAATACTCATGTGAAATATCAAAGCTCTATCACTTACTGTTCAAAAGTTATTAGCAAGGTTAAAGTTTCACACAGAATGACAAAATGACAGAAAGGACAAAAACAATATGCCCCCCGATCTTTGATCTCGGGGGCATAAAAAGTAAAAGGTTGGGAAGAAACCAAGCAAGACTTATGAAATAGAGATTTAAAAAACGGTTGAGGCCATTTTATTTTAAATTGACTAGAGAATTTCCATGTCGGGTAGAATTTAAAGAAACAGAAAATGTGTTTGAAAAATGAAAGCGTTAAATTGAATGACGAGACTAAAACTCTATTTTGAGACAATTAAGTACGTTTTAGTTCATGCAAACTTAATGTTTGTCATTTGAATTCAGTACATTTAAATATGGAGAAACTATCAGTTTCTGGAAAGTTGGTCGGGGCAAGTGGATGTAAGGTCAGGTCTAGCAAAAATCATTTAAAGTAGCCCGACTGGTCTAGTGCTAAAAAAAGTAAATGTCAAACCCTGTTAATACTCCTTTTCTGTGTAGACCTTTCATCCCCTTTATTTACAATATGGTAAGTTTGGTTTTGAACTTGACTTCTTAATTTTGGAGAGGAAGTAGAAATTCAAAAAGCAGTAAATGACAATTTCAATAAGTCTTCAGCTCAGGCTAATCTGACATTCCCCCAACTTTTACTTGTAGTTTTATATATATATATAAAGAAGTGATGGACCCAGTCATGTATATATATATATATATATATAAGTGGAGGTAAATGGTCAGAGGAATCTCAGATTAAATAACTCAGACCAAGAACTGATGACTGCACATATATATGTGTTACAAACTTGAAATTCAATTTTAAAAACTTACTTGAAGCCATGACTCAGATGTAAGATTTAAAGACACTTGCATCAGCTCAATCCGAAGGACACCATTGAGGGTAGGGATCCTCTGTTCTCTACAATAAGCATGATAAGACTGAAATACATTTTTCCACCTGCATATCTTTGATAGAATATTCCTTAAGTAAATATATTCATTGAAAATTGAAACTAGATGTCTCGCACACACGAGTATTCAAGAAAGGCAAAGACAATGAACAGTGATCAATCTCATAACTCCTATAAGCAATACAATATAGAGAGTTGGGCAAACACGGACCCCTAGATATACTAGAGGTGGGATCAGGTACATTTTGTATAAATATTTAAGTGTGTGTGTGTTTGTATATATCATCCAGAGATAGGTATAAAAATATCTACACAAGTAGTAGTATAATAAAAAGAAATATCACAAAGTCGATAGAGTGTACTCAACTAGTTTCTTCGATTCTTCAGGCCCCGCCGTCATAAAACTTTGAGAATTCTCAAAAAAATTCTCAACTCAACTCTTGAGAATTACTCAGCTAAGAATATTCTCAAATCAGCCGTCATAAATCGATTTGAGAATATTCTTAGATGAGTATATTCTCAAGAGTTGAGTTGAGAATCTTATCGTGCGCGACAGTTTTCGCGGAATTTTTTCAGCGCTGGTAGCGGCCCTGTAGAGCTCTTTAATGTTAAAAAGGTGAGAAAACGTCATAGAAACATGTAAATATACCAATATTACGTCTTGAAATTTTGTCGTCTGTTGCATTTCCTTTTAATATGGAGACGATGGAAGTAAAAAAGAAAGCTAGGGCACAAAATTGGACCGCTGAGGAAGAAGTTCTGTTAATAGAGGAAGTGAAAGCGAGAGCAGAAATCCTCTTTGGACCTCTGAAGGGTTGTGGAAAGTCCGGAAAGATTAAAGAAATAAAAGACAGAGAATGGCAAATGGTTGCTGACAAGTTAAATTCGTAAGAACATTATTTTCTTAATTCTTAATTCAAAATGTAATGTCATAAACGCCGAATTGATTAAATTCGGTCGCATAATCATGTTATTCAATCCGCGGACTTTACGATAGCATTTATTCCGGAAATGTGACTTTTAAAAACTATTTAAATACTATTTCGTATCATCATCATTATTCATAAAAATTGTTTTGTTACTGACCTGGAGATATAAAGAAATCATGCCAGTATTTCCTCTGATTCAAAGCAGATTTGGAGGGACTTTCCAAATCTATTTTAAGCTTCACGTACGCGGCATCCATCGATTAAAAGGGGTGGATCAACGATTTTACTCATAGTAATGTAACACCTCAAATTGTGTTATAGTTCTTTATTCCATGGTGTTGAAGTATATGTACAGTGTTCCCATAAGTATGGGACAAACGTGGTGACTACAGCTATGGGCACTTCCCTTCTGAATAGTGTTGTATCACAGGTACTTGTTTCTGTAAATGACTTATGACTTCTGTATACTAATAACAGATATTGAAGTTTTGTATTATTTGTTCCCGAATAATAAATTGAAGTTTTGCATGATTTGTGTCCGAATAATAGATTATATAAATAAAATCCACCACCAAAATCCGCTTTTTTCGAGGCTTTCAAAAAGGTGTATCATGTGTACATTAAAAAAAATGACCAGCATGCAATGCACTGTTTCATATGACATTATAAATATTTATCAATAATTAGTTTTATGTCAAAAGTTTTCATTAAATAACATTTTTCTTTAAATAACATAACCCGAAATAATTTTCAACAAAAAATGATTACAAATAAAAGGTATATAAATATATCGTTCAGAGATACACAAGTGAAATGGTCAAGTGGTAACGACGTCGATCCCAACTGAAGAGGTCCCCGGTTCAATTTCCATCATTGTCTTTTTTTTTTTAAACTTGAAATTAAATTTCCTCTCTTACAGTAATTTAATGCTTTGTAGACAATTCGACAACAAGATGAGAGGTCTGGAGGAAGCGAAGAAAAAATATTACAACATTAAACAGAGAAGTATGAAAAAGATTTATCAATTTGTATTAAATTTAGCAATAGAAACATGTATCAAATCAATCTGAAGTTTTGGAAATATATTAATATATCAATTTTTTTAACCAATATTATCTTTTTTTATCATTATCATTATTGTTCATTTATTTTATTGTATGGTATTTTGATGAGATTATAATTTTTTTTTTAAATTAGAAACCTTATTTGAATAATTCAATCATATATTGTGTAAATCTCTAGCATCTATTTTCAATTAGGCAAAGAAAAACTTGATTCAGTCAAAAAGCCCAAGACAGGAGGAGGTCCACCCCTCCCACCACTAACACCTGGGGAAGAGACTTTTCTGAACTTGTCAGTAGGCCAACCAAATGTCCATGGTTTAAATGGAGGTGTTGATTCTGATGGTACATATACATGTAGAATCACTATTCAATCTCAGACTTTTAACCTTGAAGTTATCCAAATTTGAAAGGTATATTTGTATTCACCTGAGGATGGATGTTAAAATCCAGAAAGCGCTAGTGATTTGAATATGTATGATTTGTTGTATGTACTGATATTGTGATATTGTTGATTATAGAGCAGCAGATTACCAACTCCATTCAAAATGAAAACAATACTTTCTGGTGAAAAGCGGTATCTTTGGAAGATTTCGTCCTCCTCCAGACTCTCAAGAGGATTACTAAGGTCCCGAAATACCCGAGGTCGTCTTAAAATGCGCTGATTTTGTCTCCTCTGACGTCTGCGTCTGATCACAGCAGCCATTTTTAATGCTTGAGAACGTTCTTAAGTCTGCATTTTTGTAGACTCAAATATTTGAGAATAAAACTGATTTTGAGAATTTTTTTTGTGCTCAACTTTTTTATGACGGCCGCTGAGTCTGAGAATGGGGAAGTTGAGAACATTCTCAGACTTGAGAATATTCTCAGACTTAAGTATGTTTTATGACGGCGGGGCCAGGAGTATATGAATATTGTTTAGTGTACATGTTTAACAAAGCAATATTCAACATACTCCTGAAGAATTGAAGAAATTAGTTGAGTATACTCTTTTGGCTTTGTGATATATTCATACATGTATATCATACTGGATTTACCCTACTTAACATGTAATACCATATTCAAACATACAGACATGAAAATACATATGGGGAGGGGAACGAATATTCATTGTAATAGGCTAGAATTTTTAATTCCATCTGCTATCATTGAAGAAATGTAAAAATTCTGTTTGATCTTTATGTTTACTTGCTTCTGTGTGAAGTAGCTTGTTGTATAAGTATGTGTCTACAAATTTACTTGTATACAAACTGTAGAACTTTCAACCAACCAACTCCAGCATAATAACTTTTCAAGTACCATCCACATTGTGTATATTCTTACAGGAACTGAGCACTGGTCACTGCCTTCTTTTATCCCAAACACTACAGTAGAAAGCACTGTCACCTACAAAAAATGACACAAATTAAAATAAAATTTACTGATCAGCACAGTAATTTATGACAATATAGAACTTTAAGCTAGTTTAGACTAAATAAGATTGAATTTCTAAGTGCAATGGCGTACCCAAAAAGTCGCATAATAATTTTTAAATATGTTTATTTCTTGAGCTTTTAAACCACAACATTGTTCTAGAATTCATAACAATACTACGTAGGTATGTTGTTATAAGAATTTTCAAGATGAGGGAATTTCTTTTGTGTTGTGAACTGTCCACTACCCTGTGTGCATTGAAGCATGAATTAGTATGATGTGGAATCTGATTACTATTCCATTATTTTGTTGATCACCATTGATTCATATACTGTCTAGCTATACAGTATGATACTGAATAGCTAGACGGTATATGAATCAATGGTGATCAACAAAATAATGGAATAGTGAGTATGCATGTAAATATATGTAGGCTATATCTGTGTTTTTTGTATGCTTACCTTGTGATATTTTGTTTTGTCTGTCCTAGTCAGTTTACGAGCTCTGTAGAGCTCATGTTATTTGTTACTATTGTATACAGTGCCGAGTTTAAATAAAATTTACTTACTTATCACTCTACACAATGTAATATACAGATATAGCTTGACCTGCTAAAATAAAACATGACGATTGAGTGCCTATAATAAACCATTTGAATAAATAACATGCAAATTAAATTGTCCTGAAACATTTAACATATCGATACCACCAATTTATACTTAGAGCTAACCGACCTACTAATTCTCATGCTTGTTCTGTATGTGAAACTGCATTTAAAAGCAGTGTTTTAGGTCAGAAATGTTGTAGGATATCCATCTTGAAAGGGCATTTATGATCCGTTTGTTTAAAAATGTACTTTCAGTGAAATAAACCACTAACGAAATGATAAATATTACTTACGAAAAAGACTGTCAAACTTTGCGCCATGTTGGATGCAGAAGGTGAAGGTCAGAATTAGCGCATGCGCAATAGCCTAGTCCTAAAGTTGCGAATAGTGAGATTCAAACGAAACGGTCATAGCACCCCCCCCCCTTTTTTTAAGAGTTAAAATACATGGTGTATTTTAAAATAAAATAACCATTGGTCAAACTGCATTTTTCAAATATTCTAACACAATCTTATTAAAAATGTTACATGTTTTTAAACTCCACCACACCTATTTCAAAAATTCCAAACAATGATGTTCTCTGTCCTAAATCCATCAATATTTTGTAATTTTCAAAATAGCTTGAATGCAGTTTGGAAACGCATTAGATGTGTGTTAATTAGTGTTATAAACGTCTTAAAAAATGCAGTTTGGCATATATATAACTTGTTCTAAAACATGGAAATTGAGGAGGGGGGGGGGGGGGTGTTGTGTTCGTGTACGATTACCAAGTCCATGCCATATGAACCTGTCCTAATTGTATGATAAAATAGAATGTCTTCATAGTCTGACAGAATAACTTTAAAAACATATTACTCACATTAAAAGTTTTTGTGTTGGATGTGCATATAGGTTTTTCCCTTCACAGTTCTTTTTGCGATTGATGCTTTATATCGGTCAGATTTGGCAGATTTAGTACCTGCACTCCCTCACACAGTTTAATAAGTTCGTCTGTTTTCTTGTAAGAATAATCAATTCCTAAATTTGACTTTAGAATTTTAATCAGTGTTGTGGTTTGCAGTCGGTTATATATAATATGTATCCGATACCATAATTTATATCATGTATGCCTAAGTAATGTTTACGTATGTTGTCCCGGTAGCACGACTTTACGCGCCTTTAATTTGAAGAGTTCCACTAATGGAAATGATAAGTATACAATGCCAACTTTGAAAGATATACATTAATATTTTATTAAAATCATCTATTCAGCAAAAAATCTTCTCCAACAAGTCACATACATAATATCAAGTAATATTCAAGGTTGCATCCTTTTACACCATACAATAAACATTGGCCGGTCTATATATCAAAATTTAAATTAAAGCACATGCATTTAGGTACGACTGCAAAGGCGATCTTGCTTGTCTGTAAACATGGGCTTGCAGAGACTGGTGGAATAATCTGCATTGCAACCAAAAAAGGAGTGATCTGCCCTGCTATGAAGTTTGCGAACAAAACCTTTGCACCCATGACATCTGAAATAATTACCAGGAAAAAAAACAACACATCAAAATATTCCGTTTTACTTGTAAATTAAGGCTACTTGCTAAATAAAAAATTCAGTACAGACTTGTGCGAATTACGCATCACAAAGTATATTTAATGAATACTACACTATATAGACTATATAATACATCGCTATAGACGGATATATTTGGATAGCCTATATTATTATAGTTGGAAAAAATATATACTTGACGTACCTTATTGCAAATTTTGGATGCTGTCAGCGAGAGGCGGAATGTCCGATTGTTTGGTGGTGACACTAGCATCGTTGTCATTCACGTTTGTGTAAAGGATAGGTCAATTTGAAATCCGTCTTCCCGATTAATTACTATCAAAACATGCTTCGTACTGTCCAATAAACACCCCGACACAGGCAGACCAACCCGACACCATGCGACACAGGTAAACAGCAATGGCTGACTATTGTCCCGATTTCTGATTGGCCAGTTCAGAAATGACGCGGGATTTCCAATTCTGGTCACCAGATTTCACGATTATCCCGCTTTCAAACTCGTTTTCAATCGTGAAATCGGAAATTTTGGTCGGAAAAAATTTCAAATCGGGATTTTAGGGTAATTTTGCTTTCCCGATCGGGAAAGCGGGATCGGAGGGTAAAATCGGGAAGATCCCGCCTAAATCGGGAAAGTTGGCATGTATGTTAAACTTTCAAAATTATTTATCAAAATTTTGATTCATGACAAACGGAGAAACCTTTTTTTAAATTTTAAAATAAAGCTCGTTGTTCAGCGATATAACCCCCACCCATACTCGGATCACCTCGGTCGATTCCATCTATAGGGTTCCGAAATCTGCCGAAGTTTGTCGAATGGCCAATCGCGTCCTGTTTTAATAGTCTCCTAGCTTACTTCAAACAGAGTAGGAAATAATTAAATAAATTCATGAAAATTATCAAATTATGAAAAATTCATATGAAGTTTGGATCGTTCAGTTTTATTTAAGTCATGTAATATTGTTAAAACCATTGGTACACGACTCTCGATAAAAGTAATTCAATAAATCAAAGATTTTGTCATTTATTTCTCCGGCAAAATTGGAAGAAATTATTGCTTCCTTTATCTTTTAGATTCTTCTAGATTTACCTTAAATTTGAAAATGTTAGCCCCCCCCCCCCTAAATTCGCCACTACCAGAAGGATTGGTCGGAATGTATGATAGAGGCAGCAAAAAAAAAAGAAAGATATAACTCATAATAGGGTCACGTATTCAGATCACAATCAGTCAATCTAATTAAAATTAGATCCTATGATCCGCTCATTCACTGTCATGTGTAGCGATAGTAAATGAGCGGATCATAGGATCTAATTCTAATTAGATTGAATCAGTCAGATTTAAATTGATCAAGGCCAGGGCATCTTTGCTACAGCGAGACGGGGAGGGGATCGTAAACCCTTGATTAGCGAAGAAGTGAGGGTGTCTTTGAACGCAAGTGCATATTTTATTGTATGAGTGCATATCATGCAATCGGTTTAAACACAAGTTATTTCAACCTTTTTAATTATGGGGTTCTATACGAAAGCGTATTAGTGTCATATGAAAAATAAATTTACATTCCCATATCTCGTAATTACGAGAAAAGATCTCGTAATTACGAGATAATTATCTCGAAATTACGAGAAAAATATGTAAATATTGGTCACATGAAATATTTCTTTATATGAGCTCTCCTGTTCTCATTCCGTCAGTGTGTTTTGGATGCTGTTTTAAATTTAAGAAATCACTTTCCATTCAAAGCATGCCAAGTTGACCAATAGAAGTTTTAGAAAGTTAACTTACCGAACGAAAGTTTATTCATGCATTTAAAGTACAATGAAAAGAAAACGACGATTTATTATTGTAGGTTTCTGCACTATCAATTAATTAAATCAATTAAATTTTACGATGATATAAGCTAATATTAAAGTTAAACTATCATAATGCTTAGTGTAACTGTGTATAGTATATAGTTTATTCACCAATCAATTTGAAAGTTCAAGATTCTTGTAATTCCACCGTTAAGTACACACTATGATGGTACATATTATCGTTTGGAACATATCATTCTCGTCGACGATATGCATGTACCCTCACGGTACATATTGTCCATTGGTACATATACTACATATTGTCGCTGACGATAATATGCACTGAGACAAGGCATATTTTTTACATCACGGTACATACTGTCGTCGGAGACAATAAACATTGGAATATATTGTCGCCGGTCGTGATAGATGGGAAGGATGGTGGTGGTAAGATAACTATAGGTATCTCTGTAGAGAATAAATGCTGAATTGTTTAATGCGAATGGATATTTGGAATTCTTGTACGATTCCAATACCATTTTCAATGGAGGCCGTGATCGCTTTTTTTGTTAATATCATTAAATGAGACTTGTTTCATTTTATATATTGATAAATTTCAATTTAAAATATCTATAATATGAAAATATAATTATTTCAACAAACCACTATCTAGCGCTTTAAGTGTATGCATCTTTTGTTTTTACGTTCTTAGTAACATGCATGTACAGGGACTAGTGCCCCCCTCTCTCTCTCTCTCTCTCTCTCTCTCTCTCTCTCTCTCTCGCGTACTCAATATCTTAAATAACCAGTACGAAATTATTTGATAATTAAAGATATATGTTGGCATTGATCAATAAAAATGAAAAATATTGCATACATTTGAGTATATAATCTAGATTTGTAAAAATATAATAGATAAATAAAAATCCAAACTTAGTTCCAGAAGTCTCATTCCTACATGTAGATCAGTACATGTTGCTACATGTACATGTACATCTAATAATGGTGAGGGTTTGTGTCGGTACATATTGTAGAGGGAGTCGTGTAACAACTCTATCTACATATATACAGGTTTCACACCTCCAGTTTACAATCCTTTGAATTGGAGATCAAACCTCCGTAATAAAACAAAAATGAACACCTGTTGATCTGACAAATTTTGAAAACACAAAAATAGACGTACAAATATTTTGGTTCTAATGATATTTGTCTTTGATTATTGTATAACCCGATGAACGAATTAAAACCCACAAAAAATGTGCGTAAACATATGCATTTCATGTTTCTAAAAGTGTGATTATGACCACGACTAAACTTACGAGGACCGGAACATAAATGATAACTCAGAACGAAATTTAAAATGATTTAGCGTTGCTAAATCATGCGACACCGGACGACAATATGTACCGTCACACACACTTTGAATGAGATCATTTCGATTTCTGACCAATCAACAAAGAGGGAAATAGTATCAAACGTTTCCAAGATTATCCATAAGTTGTGCAACTCGGCTTTATATCAATATTTTCTCGTAATTACGAGATCTTGTAAACAAAAAATTTATTCACATTCCATTATCTCGTAATTACGAGATGTTTTCTCGTAATTACAAGATGGTTATCTCGTAATTACGAGATCTGACTTTTCTCGTAATAACGAGATCTTTTCTCGTAAAATTTATGAGATGATTATCTCGTAATAACGAGATAATTATCTCGTAGAGATCTTTTCTCGTAATAACGAGATATTTTCTCGTAATTACGAGATTATTATCTCGTAATAACGAGATAATTATCTCGTAATTACGAGATCTTTTCTCGTAATAACGAGATCTTTTCTTGTAATTACGAGATAATGGAATGTGAATTTTTTTTACTTGATACTAATAGGCTTTCGTAGTTCTAGTATATAACTATTGACTGTTAAAAATTCTGAATAATCATAAGGATGCCAAAACCTTTAATCTTCTATAGTAGTATTTATAACCGGCCAACATAGGGAAGTCAACTGAGTGCACTTTTGAGGTCAACGGAGTGCACTCAGGAGCGCTATATTTTTTTTCTCGGGGTTGTCTCTGTACCGGAATCGCTGGTTATCTTGGCTACCCATCGTCGTTTACGCGCGAGTTCTTCTCGTCTTTCCATCAGACATCAACATTGAGGAGTTGAGGGGGCGTGTATGGAGTCAAAATCGTGGTTTGTGACGATGACAGGCTATCGAGATCGCTGTTGATTGACTCATTGTTCGCCCTGGGGTCAGCTGTTGTTTATACCGGGGAGCGCTGTTGTCTGTGCCGGCTATTCGTCTGTGTACTAACATGGGGCCTACTAGGCCACGATGTGTTCAGTTGACGGGCTACTTTCGCTTTGACTTCTTGGAAAAGCGCCTATTTTCTGAAAATCATTGGCAGGTGCGTGTAGCTAGGTACCACTGTTTTGATGTGTATCTACAATTTAGGTTTCACGGGGCGAGAAACACCGAAGGGGGTAGGAGGTGTAGGGGGTCCCCTTTTTTGACTGGAGTGGGGGTGGTTAGAAATTTCAGAAAAATATGGAAGAGTTTACTCTGATGTGCGCATCAAATTAATTAGAATAGATTGTAGGTATAAACTATCGTGCATTTTCATGGCAGGGTCTATAAGCCCGTGAACTGATACAATCGGAAGTTCCGTGAACTCAAACACACACAAATTGCATACGTCATACAATTTACTTTCGTTTTTACTAAAGGCCTAGTATTAACTCGTACCCGAGATGCATATTAAAAATTTTTTGTAAGTGGAGGTACAGAATCAACACTAATAAGGATTTGATTGAGTTCACAGGGTTCTAATTAGGATGTGATTGAGTTCATGGGCTTCTAATTAGGATATGGTCCACTTCACGGGCCTGTCTCTAACACTAAATAAGATGTGATTGAGTTCACGGGCCTGATTCTAACACTAATTAAATGTGATTGAGTTCACGGGCCTAATTCTAACACTAAGGAAAATGTGATTGAGTTCACGGGCCTGATTCTAAAACTAATCAGGATATGATCCAGTTCACGGGCCTGATTCTAACACTAATTAAAATGTGATCCAGTTTACGGGTCTGATTTTAACACTAACTAGCATGTGATTGAGTTCACGGGCCTGATTCTAACACTAATTAGCATGTGACTGAGTTCACAGGCCTGCTTCTAACACTAATTAGGATATGATCCAGTTCACGTGCCTGATTCTAACACTAATCAAGATGTGATCCAGTTCACGGGCCTGATTCTAACACTAACTAGCACGTGGTTGACTTCACGGGCCTGATTCTAACAGTAATTAAATGTGATTGAGTTCACGGGCCTAATTCTAACACTAAGTAAAATGTGATTGAGTTCACGGGCCTGATTCTAATACTAATTAGCATGTGATTGAGTTCACGGGCCTGATTCTAATACTAATTAGCATGTGATTGAGTTCACGGGCCTGCTTCTAACACTAATTAGGATATGATCCAGTTCACGGGCCTGATTCTAACATTAATTAAAATGTGATCCAGTTCACGGGCCTGATTCTAACACTAATTAGCATGTGATTGAGTTCACGAGCCTGCTTCTAACACTAATTAGGATATGATCCAGTTCACGGGCCTGATTCTAACACTAATCAAAATGTGATCCAGTTCACGGGCCTGATTCTAACACTAACTAGCACGTGGTTGACTTCACGGGCCTGATTCTAACACTAATTAAATGTGATTGAGTTCACGGGCCTAATTCTAACACTAAGTAAAATGTGATTGAGTTCACGGGCCTGATTCTAAAACTAATCAGGATATGATCCAGTTCACGGGCTTGATTCTAACACTAATTAAAATGTGATCCAGTTCACGGGCCTGATTCTAACACTAACTAGCATGTGATTGAGTTCACGGGCCTGATTCTAACACTAATTAAATGTGATTGAGTTCACGGGCCTAATTATAACACTAAGTAAAATGTGATTGAGTTCACGTGCCTGATTCTAACACTAATTAGGATATGCTCCAGTTCAGGGGGCTGACTCTAACACTAATTAGGATGTGATTAAGATCACAGGCCTCTAATTAGAATTATAGCATTATTATTTATTTCCACAAATCACATTTTCATACAACTCTTTATAGTGAAATGTTACACACATCTATTTTGATTTAAATCGTATCATTGATTATTCATCTATAACTTAGACTTTTGAAATAGTTTATTATACCCCCCGCAACAAGTTGTGGGGGGGGGGGGTATACTGGAATCGGGTTGTCCGTCTGTCTGTCCGTCCGTCCGTCTGTCCGTCCGTCTGTAGACGCAATGGTTTCCGGGCTCTAAAGCATTATCCTTTCCACCTACCGTTACCATATCATATATATGAACTACCCATGGGATGAAGATGTTCCCTATCGATTTTGGGGTCAAAAGGTCAAAGGTCACGCGCACTGGACATCAAAGTAGCAATATGGTTTCCATTTAAATTCTTTAACGGCTTTTTTCATCGCATGGAGATGCTGTGTTCCTAGATACCTTTTGGATCATAATATTGAAGTTTTACCTATATATTTCCAACACCCTTTAGGAGATTGGGGTAAGCGGGGGGTATTCTTAGTGAGCATTGCTCACAGTACCTCTTGTTTTAACAGTTTTTTGTTTTTTTTTTTACAATAACTATCGGAAAAGACTAACAAAATTTATGTTCCTATCATGCATAAATCTAAATAAATCATTGATTTTGCAAAATCTGATGACATCATAGGAGGGTGAAATTACTTTAAGTTATGTTTAGTGCTGTGTGTATATAAACATGCACTCATATAATTATATCTTCCCTCTTCCAGGGGGAGACATATTGTATTTGTACTTTCTGTCCGTCCTTCCTTCTGTCACAAAATCTTGTGAACGCTTCTCCACCTATATGGCTTATCAGATAGACTTGAAACTTTGTACAATGCTTCATTGTCATTTACAGATGTGAATATTGTTGGGACGGGAGGATCCAATTGTTTTCCTAAGAGTTATAGTGGATCTAAGAGGGGTGGAAGATGTAAAATAGCTTATGAACTCTTCTCCTCCCATATGGCTTATTGGATAGACTTGAAACTTTGTACAATGCTTAATTGTCATTTGTAGATGTGCATATTGTCGGAATGGGAGGATCCAAAGTTTTTCCTAAAAGATATAGTGGATCTAAAAGGGGTGGAGGATGTTAAAATACCTTGTGAACACTTCTCCTATATGGCTTATCTGATAGACTTGAGAATTTGTACAATGCTTCAATGCCATTTGTAGATGTGTAAGTTGTAGGGACAGGAGGATCCAATTGCTATCCTTAAAGTTAAAGTGGATCTGAGGGGTGTAGGGTATAAAATAGTTTGTGAACGCTTCTCCTCCTATATGGCTTATCAGAGTTCATGTCTATCTTCCTGCCCATGCTTTCTCCTTCATACTATTCAATACATTAAGGGGGATGTTTCCTATATTTTACGAATTAATTGGTTGATTGACAACAAACTTGGTACACTTGTACAGCATATATAAGGAGTAGATGACCCCTATTGATTCTTAGGTCACATGGTCAGTCCACTCTTGACATAGGAAGATATTGTCTGCTCAATATTTTGAATTGGTGATACTACTATCAATTAAATGAGGCACGGGTATAACCCTTTCAATTTTGCAACTTGGGGGCATATGTGTTTTAGAAACATCTCTTGTGTTGTATTATATGAATTACAGGTTTTAGTGTGCTCAGTTTAGAGAATAGCATAAAAGTATTTGATAATTAAATATCTTGCAGATTGGCAGTTTACTCCATGCACCGACAGGAATGATAAACTGTGATATTCGTAAATGGTGAGCATTTATATTTTTAGCTCACTTGAGCCAAAGGCTCAAGTGAGCTTTTCTGATCAAAATTTGCCCGTTGTCTGTCGTCGTCGGCATCATAAACGTTTTACATTTTCGACTTCTTCTCAAGAACCGCTGGACCAATTTCAACCAAACTTCCCACAAAGCATCCTTGAGTAAAGGGCTTTCAAGTTTGTTCAAAAGAAGGGTCATGTCCCTTTCAAAGGGGAGATAATCACAAAAATGCAAATATAGAGTGGGGTCATTCAAAAATCTTCTAATCAAGAGCCACTTGGCCAGAAAAGCTGAAATTTACATGACAGCTTACTGGCATAGTACAAATTCAAGTTTATTAAAATCATGGCCCCTGGGGGTTGGATGGGGCCACAATAGGGGATCAAAGTTTTACATACAAATATATAAGGAAAATGTTTAAAAATCTTCTCAAGAACCACTGATCCAGAAAAACTGATATTTACATGAAAGCTTTCTGACATAATGCAGATTCAAGTTTGTTCAAATCATGGCCCCCGGGTGTTGGATGGGGCCACAATAGGGGATCAAAGTTTTACATACAAATATATAAGGAAAATGTTTAAAAATATTTTTCTCAAGAACCACTGAGCCAGAAAAGCTGATATTGACATGAAAGCTTCCTGACATATTTCAGATTTCAGTTTGTGAAAATCATGGCTCCCAGAGGTAGGATGGGGTCACATGGGGGATCAAAGTTTTGCATACAAATATATAGGAAAAATCTTTAAATACATATGTATGAGCCAAAGTGACTCAGGTGAGCGATGTGGCCCTTGGGCCTCTTGTTTGTATGTGGTGTGGTAGACAATTTTTAGTTCATCCTAGCTCCTAATTATTCAAATCCATTGTTATTAAATTTGGACCGTTGTATGCTTTACAAAAACTTGAAAAATGAAAGAATATGTTTTGGAGGGATGTAAGTAAATCCTGGAAATGGTTAATATGTCTTTTTGAGAAAAAAAAAATCTTCTGAACGTATGGTTAATAGTGTTTTATGGTACAATGAAAACATAAAGGTAAATAGAAAAACTTTATATCTGAAAGAATGGTGTGAAAATAATGTATATACAGTTAACTCAATGTTAGATGAGAATGGAGATATCATGAATTATAATCAATTCATGGAAATGTATAAAGTAAAATCTCATTTTTTGGAATTTTTTGGTTTAAGACAAGCATTGAAGAAAGCAATGAGAGATAATGGAATAAACCAGTTTATAAAAGTTCAAGAACCTACTATTCCCATACATATAGCCCCTTTCATATATTTTAAAAGAAACAAGAAAAAACTGTACCAAATTTTTAATCATAGTGAAGAAAAACCTACAGGTCAAAAGAAGTGGGATATACAATTTGATATCTCTCAAGAAGAGTGGAATACAATTAATAAAAATGTTTTTACTATTACAAAGGATACAAAATTACAGTGGCTACAATATCGTATAAATCAAAAAATTTTAGTCACAAATTTATTTTTGTTCAAAATAAAGAAAATAGACAACGATTTATGTTCGTTTTGTGTAAAAGAAAGGGAATCAATAGAGCATGTTTTGTATGACTGTGAAAATGTTGTTTTATTTTGCAAGAATGTGCAGTCATGGTTTAGGGATTTTTTTCCAGTAAATATTGTTGTTGATAAAAAAAAAAACCTTTTTGCTGGGTAGCTCAGAAAATGAAATGATCAATTTGATTAATTATTATTTAAAGTACTTTATGTATGGTTGCAAATGTAGAGACAATCCGCCTTTGTTAAATAACTTTATTACCACTTGGACAGATGTGTACAAAGTAGAAAGGCAGTTAGCATGTAAAAATGATTATGTAGATGTTTTTGAGAAGAAATGGAATACATTTCATAAATTAAAAGATTTATAGATTTTAGATCATCCAGAATATATAATATGTAATTGTATATATTAATTAGCCTATGTATATCATCGGAAGTTATTATCAATGTCATAACAGTACATTTGTTATACATTTAAAACCTTTAGTTTGTGACAACCTATTAGATTAATATTATTTTGTATAGTGTACATATGATAAGCCAGAGTAATTTCATTCCTTTCTAATTCTCTTCCTTTTTTCCTATCTTTGAATGAATGCCTATTAGAGTGGATGTGTGAGTAAATGGTAGATAAAATACCCTGTACCCCCTAGTCAGGTGGGTTTGTAAGGGCATGATGTTAAAACCCTGACTGTCATAATGTGAATAAATGTTGTATGAACCTAAAAAAAAAAAAAAAAAAAAAATCCATTGGCCAGGGGTTGTGGGGAAAACATGATATACATCTACATCCTTACTTCTGAAAACAATGTCCACTTCAAAACCATGTATGAACAAGACAACAGTATTTTTCCAGTGAGGAAGAAGACCATGAAAGACACCACCAGTTTATAAAAAAAATCCGTTCAATAAATATATTAAACTTTACTGCTTTGGGGAAAGTATATTGATATATTGGTAAGAAGGTAATTTTCTAAAGAATCAGCAGCTCACATTTTGATTACTTTGATATGATAGGAATTAGTCAATATATATTTTGGGTATGGATCCAAAATACACATCTTTATGAAGTTGAATGAACATGTTTGCTCAATTTTTACACAAGTAGTGCATCACATAACATATTAAAGCTTTCTAATCCGACTTTTATTTTTAGGAACTGGGACACGTTCTAAATATACTCAGGGACAGAATGATGTGCAGCAGGGCTCGTCATGGGTAGAGATACTCCCATTTAATATTGATACTTTTCATATCCAAGCATGTATATGGCTAGGTTGTATAATGTTTGTTATAATTATCTAAATTATGTCCTTCCTTCCATCTATTGTTCTGTGTGTTGATTTCTCACCACTCTGCAAGAAAGGGCATTCATGTCTATTTCATAGACGATCCTACATGTAGTTGCAATTGAATCATAAATTATTCCCAAAGAGTTCATGATTTCATCATGTTTTGAATATAATATTTTTTCAATATCTATTTTAGATTTTACCAAATACAGAACACTGCAAGGCTTGCAAAATGAAGACCTCAGTAAAAAAAATTCTAAATTATCCACTGTAAGGCTACTTACCAGTAATTCATATCTAGAACTTAAACATATCATCCTTGAAACAATAAAAACTAATTTAATATAGTATATTTATGTATGTTATGCTTTTTCAACCTTTAAATTTTTTAAAGACAGTATAGTTTATTATGATTGCACAATATTTAAAGTTTAAATTTTCATAGAATTTTGTTTGCTATCCAGAATGGCAGCTCACTACCTGCCCCTAGTGATGCTAAAAGAGGCCGTTGTTCTCATTTGTTCCAAAACAGGAATGGCATATGAGGAGGCCAACAGAAGATGCACCTCCACTGACCTCCACTGAGTGTGCACTCACAAAACGAATAAATTATTATTATTTCTTTTGTTTGTAATTGTATATTGTCAACAAGGTCAAAGGCACTTGATCCGATGCCAAACTTTTGCATTTCTTTTGCTTTGTGGTAAATTTTCTTCAGCAACATTAACATTGTTTAAATTGTTTTCTTTGGAGAGTATACATGTACACATGGATCATTTGTATATTAGAATTATAGCATTGTTTAATTCAACTCATTCTTATCCTAGAGAGGTTATTATATACTGCAGGCAACGACTTGTAAAGGGTATACTGTTTTAACTCACGTGCAAGGCAAGGCAGTATTATGAAACTCTGTAGTTGATAAGGACATATATCACATATCGATATGCATATTTACAGGAAACTCTGATGTATTTTAAATCTGAACGTTAATTTAAAAGTGGGGAGAAATAGCATTGGATGAAAAAAGACACATATGAAGAAAATTATTCCATACGTAAATACTTTTTAGCTCACCTGAGCTGAAAGCTCAAGTGAGCTTTTCTGATCGCCTGTTGTTCATTGTCTGTCCGTGATTAAACATTTTATATTTTCTCCAGAAGCAATGGGCCAATAATAACCAAACTTAGCCAAAAGTATCCTTGGGTAAAGGGCTTTCGAGTTTGTTCAAATGAAGGGCCATGCCCTCTTCAAAGGGGAGATGACCACAAAAATAGGGTGGGTCATTTAATTTTTTTTATCAAGAACCACTGGGCCAGAAGAGCTAAAATGTACATGAAAGCTTCTTGACATAGTACAGATTCAAGTTTATTGAAATCATGGCCTCCAGGGGTTGTATGGGGCCACAATAGAGAATCAAAGTTTTACATACAATTATTCAGGAAAAATCTTTCAATATGAGCCAAGGTGGCTCAGGTGAGCGATGTGGCCCATGGGCCTCTTGTTCAACATATAGAATAAATACATGTAGTTATGTTGTATTTCCCATGGAACATTGAAACGTTTAATGCGTTTACCAATTAATCACTGAAAGAAAGATAAAATTGTTGTTTCATATGTTTTATGAAAACTTAAATTTTTTTTCATTTCTTTTCATGAAAGACCCCTTAATTACCCAGTAATATATAATCAATTCTTAACAGATTATGTAAATTTGATTTATATTAAGGATGTTTGATCTGATTACCCATCATTATCAATCTGTCTAATATAGCCATCATGTGTTACTATTGCTACGCAATCTTGGAGCATGAGGTAGAATGCGAGCCAGCTCTTTCATAAGTACATGCATCTGGAAAATATATTTCAATGTCAAAGGTTACAACAATGTGATAATGTAATCATTGTATGTCTAAGGTCTTGATAATAAAACTGTTATCTGTTCAACTTTTTCTTCTTAATTAAAATCAAGACTAAGTACCAGAGGAAATTGTGGAAAAAAATGTCTGTCAAATACGTCAAGCTCTTACATGTAGTAGTTGCAGATTCAACTATTTATAGGGATACTGAGTTATGATGCACACAAAAATGGGTCTGGCACAAAAATGTTGATTTAGCTCAAGATGACTGGTAAAGTCTATAACACAGAGAGACCGGGTATTTATTCAATTGTGATTGATTGATTGAATATTGTTAAACGTCCCTCTCGAGAATATTTCACTCACATTGAGACGTCACCACTGCCGGTGAAGGGCTGTAAAATTTAGGCCTATGCTCAGCGCTTATAGCCATTGAGCAGGGAGGGATCTTTATTGTCCCACACCTGCTGTGACACAGGACCTCTGTTTTTGCGGTCTCATCCGAAGGACCGCCCCATTTAATCGCCTCTTACGACAAGCAAGGGGGTACTGAGGATCTATTCTAACCCGAATCCCCACGAGACTATTCAATTGTGCCTGATGATTAAACTAATAATAAACATGTATGGAAAATTTATTATCAGTGAAATACGATACTGTTGTACAGAGACAAAGTTGCATTTTATAGGTTAAGACTGTGTAAGGCTCTACAGGGACTAGGTTAGGATCTACAGGGACTGGGTTATACTCTACAGGGACTAGGTTATGCTCTACAGGGACTAGGTTATGCTCTACAGGGACTGGGTTATGCTCTACAGGGACTAGGTTATGCTCTACAGGGATTAGGTTATACTTTACAGGGACTAGGTTATACTCTAAAGGGACTAGGTTATACTTTACAGGGACTAGGTTATACTTTACAGGGACTAGGTTATACTTTACAGGGACTAGGTTGTGCTCTATAGGGACTAGGTTATGCTCTACAGGGACTAGGTTATACTCTACAGGGACTAGGTTATACTTTACAGGGACTAGGTTATACTTTACAGGGACTAGGTTGTGCTCTATAGGGACTAGGTTATGCTCTACAGGGACTAGGTTATGCTCTACAGGGATTAGGTTATACTTTACAGGGACTAGGTTATACTTTACAGGGACTAGGTTATACTTTACAGGGACTAGGTTGTGCTCTATAGGGACTAGGTTATGCTCTACAGGGACTAGGTTATACTCTACAGGGACTAGGTTATACTTTACAGGGACTAGGTTATACTCTACAGGGACTAGGTTATACTTTACAGGGACTAGGTTATACTTTACAGGGATTAGGTTATGCTCTACAGGGACTAGGTTATACTTTACAGGGACTAGGTTATGCTATACAGGGACTAGGTTATGCTCTACAGAGACTAGGTTATACTTTACAGGGACTAGGTTATACTTTACAGGGACTAGGTTATGCTCTACAGGGACTAGGTTATGCTCTACAGGGACTAGATTATACTTTACAGGGACTAGGTTATGCTCTACAGGGACTAGGTTATACTTTACAGGGACTAGGTTATGCTCTACAGAGACTAGGTTATGCTCTACAGGGACTAGGTTATACTTTACAGGGACTAGGTTATGCTCTACAGGGACTAGGTTATACTCTATAGGGACTAGGTTATACTCTACAGGGACTAGGTTATACTTTACAGGGACTAGGTTATGCTCTACAGGGACTAGGTTATGCTCTACAGGGACTAATCTATGCTCTACAAGGACTGGGTTAGGGTTTACAAGGATTGGATTAGATGCACGTGAACTGGATCATATCCTAATTAGTATTAGAGTCAGGCCCGTGAACTCAATCACATTTTTGATTAGTGTTAGAATCAGGCCCGTGAACTGAATCATATCCTAATTAGTGTTAGAAGCAGGCCCGTTAACTGGATCATATCCTAATTAGCGTTAGAGTTAGGCCCGTGAACTCAATCACATTTTATTTAGTGTTAGAATCAGGCCCGTGAGCTGGATCATATCCTAATTAGTGTTAGAATCAGGCCCGTGAACTGGATCATATCCTAATTAGTGTTAGAATCAGGCCCGTGAACTCAATCACATCCTAATTAGTGTTAGAGTCAGGCCCGTGAACTGGGTCATATCCTAATTAGAGGCCCGTGAACTGAATCACATCTTAATCAGTGTTAGAATCAGGCCCGTGAACTCAATCACATGCTAATTAGTGTTAGAGTCAGGCCCGTGAACTGGATCATATCCTAATTAGAGGCCCGTGAACTGAATCACATCTTAATCAGTGTTAGAATTAGGCCCGTGAACTGGATCATATCCTAATTAGTGTTAGAATCAGGCCCGTGAACTCAATCACATCCTAATTAGTGTTAGAGTCAGGCTCGTGAACTGAATCATATCCTAATTAGAGGCCCGTGAACTGAATCACATCTTAATTAGTGTTAAAATTAGGCCCGTGAACTGGATCATATCCTAATTAGTGTTAGAATCAGGCCCGTGAACTCAATCACATCTTAATTAGTGTTAGAGACAGGCCCGTGAACTGGATCATATCCTAATTAGAGACCTGGTAACTGAATCACATCTTAATTAGTGGTAGAATGAGGTCCTTGAACATGATCATATCCTAATTAGTGTTAGAATAAGGCCCGTGAACTCAATCACATCCTAATTAGTGTTAGAGTCGGGCCCGTGAACTGGATCACATCCTAATTAGTGTTAGAGTCAGGCCCGTGAACTGGATCACATCCAAATTAGAGGCCCGTGAACTGAATCACATCTTAATCAGTGTTAGAATCAGGCCCGTGAACTGGATCATATCCTAGTTAGTGTTAGAATCAGGCCCGTGAACTCAATCACATCCTAATTAGTGTTAGAATTGGGTCCGTGAACTGGGTCACATCCTAATTAGTGTTAGAGTCAGGCCCGTGAACTGGATCACATCCTAATTAGAGGCCCGTGAACTGAATCACATCTTAATCAGTGTTAGAATCAGGCCCGTGAACTGGATCATATCCTAGTTAGTGTTAGAATCAGGCCCGTGAACTCAATCACATCCTAATTAGTGTTAGAATTGGGTCCGTGAACTGGGTCACATTATAATTAGTGTTAGAGTCAGGCCCGTGAACTGGATCACATCCTAATAAGAGGCCCGTGAACTGAATCACATCTTAATTAGTGTTAGAATCAGGTCCGTGAACTGGATCATATTCTAATTAGTGTTAGAATGAGGCCCGTGAACTCAATCACATCCTAATTAGTGTTAGAGTCAGGCCCGTGAACTGGATCACATCCTAATTAGAGGCCCGTGAACTGAATCACATCTTAATCAGTGTTAGAATCAGGCCCGTGAACTGGATCATATCCTAGTTAGTGTTAGAATCAGGCCCGTGAACTCAATCACATCCTAATTAGTGTTAGAATTGAGTCCGTGAACTGGATCACATCCTAATTAGTGTTAGAGTCAGGCCCGTAAACAGGATCACATCCTAATAAGAGGCCCGTGAACTGAATCACATCTTAATCAGTGTTAGAATCAGGCCCGTGAACTGGATCATATCCTAGTTAGTGTTAGAATCAGGCCCGTGAACTCAATCACATCCTAATTAGTGTTAGAGTCAGGCCCGTGAACTGAATCATATCCTAATTAGAGGCCCGTGAACTGAATCACATCTTAATTAGTGTTAGAATTAGGCCCGTGAACTGGATCATATTCCAATTAGTGTTAGAATCAGGCCCGTGAACTCAATCACATCCTAATTAGTGTTAGAATCAGGCCCGTGAACTCAATCACATCCTAATTAGTGTTAGAATTGAGTCCGTGAACTGGATCACATCCTAATTAGTGTTAGAGTCAGGCCCGTGAACTGGATCATATCCTCATTAGAGACCTGGTAACTGAATCACATCTTAATTAGTGGTAGAATGAGGTCCGTGAACATGATCATATCCTAATTAGTGTTAGAATAAGGCCCGTGAACTCAATCACATCCTAATTAGTGTTAGAGTCGGGCCCGTGAACTGGATCACATCCTAATTAGTGTTAGAGTCAGGCCCGTGAACTGGATCATATCCTAATTAGAGGCCCGTGAACTGAATCACATCTTAATCAGTGTTAGAATTAGGCCCGTGAACTGGATCATATCCTAATTAGTGTTAGAATCAGGCCCGTGAACTCAAACACATCCTAATTACTGTTAGAGTCAGGCCCGTGAACTGGATCATATCCTAATTAGAGGCCCGTGAACTGAATCACATCTTAATCAGTGTTAGAATCAGGCCCGTGAACTCAATCACATGCTAATTAGTGTTAGAGTCAGGCCCGTGAACTGGATCATATCCTAATTAGAGGCCCGTGAACTGAATCACATCTTAATCAGTGTTAGAATTAGGCCCGTGAACTGGATCATATCCTAATTAGTGTTAGAATCAGGCCCGTGAACTCAATCACATCCTAATTAGTGTTAGAGTCAGGCCCGTGAACTGAATCATATCCTAATTAGAGGCCCGTGAACTGAATCACATCTTAATTAGTGTTAAAATTAGGCCCGTGAACTGGATCATATCCTAATTAGTGTTAGAATCAGGCCCGTGAACTCAATCACATCTGAATTAGTGTTAGAGACAGGCCCGTGAACTGGATCATATCCTAATTAGAGACCTGGTAACTGAATCACATCTTAATTAGTGGTAGAATGAGGTCCTTGAACATGATCATATCCTAATTAGTGTTAGAATAAGGCCTGTGAACTCAATCACATCCTAATTAGTGTTAGAGTCGGGCCCGTGAACTGGATCACATCCTAATTAGTGTTAGAGTCAGGCCCGTGAACTGGATCACATCCTAATTAGAGGCCCGTGAACTGAATCACATCTTAATCAGTGTTAGAATCAGGCCCGTGAACTGGATCATATCCTAGTTAGTGTTAGAATGAGGCCCGTGAACTCAATCACATCCTAATTAGTGTTAGAATTGGGTCCGTGAACTGGGTCACATCCTAATTAGTGTTAGAGTCAGGCCCGTGAACTGGATCACATCCTAATAAGAGGCCCGTGAACTGAATCACATCTTAATTAGTGTTAGAATCAGGTCCGTGAACTGAATCATATTCTAATTAGTGTTAGAATGAGGCCCGTGAACTCAATCACATCCTAATTAGTGTTAGAGTCAGGCCCGTGAACTGGATCATATCCTAATTAGAGACCAGTGCACTGAATCACATCCTAATTAATGTTAGAATGAGGCCCGTGAACTCAATCACATCCTAATTAGTGTTAGAATTAGGCCCGTGAACTCAATCACATCCTAATTAGAGGCCCGTGAACTGAATCACATCTTAATTAGTGTTAGAATCAGGTCCGTGAATTGGATCATATCCTAATTAGTGTTAGAATCAGGCCCGTGTACTCAATCACATCCTAATTAGTGTTAGAATTGGGTCCGTGAACTGGGTCACATCCTAATTAGTGTTAGAGTCAACCCCGTGAACTGGGTCATATCCTAATTAGAGGCCAGTGAACTGAATCACATCTTAATTAGTGTTAGAATCAGGTCCGTGAACTGGATCATATCCTAATTAGTGTTAGAATCAGGTTCGTGTACTCAATCACATCCTAATTAGTGTTAGAATCGGGTCCGTGAACTGGATCACATCCTAATTAGTGTTAGAATCAGGCCCGTGAACTCAATCACATCCTAATTAGTGTTAGAGTCAAGCCTGTGAACTGAATCACATCCTAATTAGTGTTAGAAGCAATCCCGTGAACTGAATCACATCCTAATTAGTGTTAGAGTCAGGCCCGTGAACTGGATCATATCCTAATTAGAGGCCCGTGAACTGAATCTTATCCTAATTAGTATTAAAGTCAGGCCCGGAAACTGAATCACATTTTAATTCGTGTTAGAATCAGGCCCGTGAACAGAGTACAGCATCATATATAGGAAAACGAAAGTAGAAGGTATGACGTATGCAATTTGTGTGTGTTTGAGTGCACAGAGTTTCCGGTCGGATCAGTTCACGGGCTTATAGCCTTTCCCCATTTTCATAAATTTCAGACAGTTTCGTTAGGGGAATTTATTTGAATATGTTTCACACATCGGGGGTGGGGGTGAACTTAAATGTAGACCAACTAATTTTTGACACATTAATTGGTATTTCATCGTAAGGGTTTATATAGAGATATAAGTAGTATGACAGGAAATAAAATGACAGGAATTTGTAATTATTAAATATGTAGCTTACATAGGTACACACCCACTAACACCCCCCCTCCTTTATTGATGATTCTGTTACTTTATGTCGATATCTAGATTGGAGAACTCGGTCGAGGCCTGCATAGTCTATTCTTGAATGTTGTTTATATCCTCCTAAATTTCATTTCGAGTAATTATTGTTATTCAACATTGCATTTTTAATAATTCAATAAAGAAAAATAGTTCAAATGATACATTTTAATTTTCCTATTTTCTGTAGGAAATTAGCGTGTTACTGTCTTCGGATGCGGTAAATTCTTACAAAAGAGAAAGTGTGCACTCAAGTGTTGAATACTTGTTGAATATATTTACTTTAGCCAATCAGATTGCAGAATAAATAACAAACACCAAGTAAACACGTGTTCGATAGAACGACGTGTTGTAATCACTCCAATAAATACATTTTGAATTTTGGCGGATTATATAAATCTTAATACACCGGATCTTTGTAAGCTTATCAACACCCACTGATCTTCTGTTCATTGGTTCGTATAAGTAATGATCAAGTATGTCAAAAAATATCAAACAAAATGTTAAGGAGAAGAACTCGTAAGTTATTTGAACTTGTTTCTGATCCTTTTGTATATCATGTATGTACAATAAAATATGTTCAAAACAAACAAAATGACTATGTGTACTACATTTGTACATGTATTTTCCTTCGATTTAAAAAAAGCGATAAACGTTAGAGAGATACATGTATAACACTTTATCATGTGGATATTTTTTTTGTAAAATTTATGATATCAAAATTATGTGTGGGCACGTTTCTACTCGATCCTAACGAAGCTACGCCCCTGATTTATTTCGCTAGGCTATTGCTTCGTAAAATAACGCGATAGGTTTTTATACATTGTTGGTTACATGTACCTGAGGGTGCTTCTCGTTGATTCTCTCCCTCACCAGAGAGCGTGTGTGGACTCTAACTCGTGGTTTGTGACGATGGTTTTTATACAATGAGTCCAGTTATATAATACATGAAAAATGAATTTGGTCAATGATAAAGTTTTGCCGCGTTTCGCAGAATAGCGGGAAAACATTGTATGATAGAAGCGTGTTCGAATGTATATTGGTGTAATGATACGCAGGGTGGTCATAGGACGACCAATCAAATGGAGTTATTGGGATATCAAGGTTAGGTTAACAGTAGTCGTTCTAAGTCAGCGCTCTCACCGTGTCAGACACACCTTTTTTTCAACAATGTATTAAGTATTTTTATTAATGAATTACAGCTAAAGAATACACGTCCAGTATTCACTCTCTAGACATTATTAACACCGGCGTGTGGACACAGATTTCCATATGTTTTTCATAATCCCTTTTTATCTATGTTTTTTTTTCTGGGCGGTTAGGTTGATGAGGGTAAACGCTAAATGGTTATTAAGCTGTATTTCATATTGTATTTTATTTTATGCAATATCGCATTTGCTATGATTTATAATCATTGTATAGTTTTGTTTATTAATTAAACGCTTGATTGCCCAAAAAGTTAGCCTGGCTTACTTCTAATTTGTGTGATATGGTAACATTGACTAGGAGGTCATATTTTAGTAAGAGTATATTATACGTAAATATTTAGAGTTTATGGATATTTTCACCGCATTGTGTGGTTTGAGTCAGATCTCTAATCTGCACCTTTTCTACATTAGGCCTACACTTTGTACTGAATATTTCTACATTAGGCCTATACTTTGTACTGAATCTTATATGCGTTGTTTAGTTTTACGCAGTATACGTGTATGAAATGCGAAAATAACGAACAGTGATCAATCCCATAACTCCTATAAAGGCAAAGATAACGAACAGTGATCGATCTCATAACTCCTGTAAAGGCAAAGATAACGAACAGTGATCAATCCCATAACTCCTATAAAGGCAAAGATAACGAACAGTGATCGATCTCATAACTCCTGTAAAGGCAAAGATAACGAACAGTGATCAATCTCATAACTCCTGTAAAGGCAAAGATAACGAACAGTGATCAATCTCATAACTCCTGTAAAGGCAAAGATAACGAACAGTGATCAATCTCATAACTCCTGTAAAGGCAAATATAACGAACAGTGATCAATCTCATAACTCCTATAAAGGTGAGGGTAACGAACAGTGATCAATCTCATAACTCCTATAAAGGTGAAGATAATAATTAGTGATCGATTTCATAACTCCTATAAAGGTAAAGATAACGAACAGCGAACAATCTCATAACTCCTATAAAGGTAAAGATAACGAACAGTGATCAATCTCATAACTCCTATAAAAGTGAAGGTAACGAACAGCTATTAATCCCATAACTCATATAAAGGTGATGATAACAAACAATGATCAATCTCATATCTCCTATAAAGGTGAAGGTAACGAACAGTGATCAATCTCATAACTCCTTTAAAGGTGAAGATAATAATTAGTGATCGATTTCATAACTCCTATAAAGGAAAAGATAACAAACAGTGATCGATCTCATAACACGTATAAAGGTAAAGATAACGAACAGCGAACAATCTCATAACTCTTATAAAGGTGAAGATAACGAACAGTGATCAATCTCATAACTCCTATAAAAGTGAAGGTAACGAACAGCTATTAATCCCATAACTCCTATAAAGGTGAAGATAACGAACAGTGATCAATCTCATAACTCCTACAAAGGTGAAGATAACGAACAGTGATCAATCTCATAACTCCTATTAAGGTGAAGGTAACGAGCAGCGATCAATCTCCTAACTACTATAAAGGTGAAGATAATGAACAGTGATCAATCTCATAACTCCTATAATCAACTGATCGCAAATTCGTTGTTTAATAATATATTTGAACTATTCAAAACTAAAACCTCCGAAACCTAGATTGTTCAGAATTTTTTCACATAAAGCAACAACTTTGAAAAGCAAACATCTTGTATCACTTTGCCTTTACAAAATGCGTACATAATATTTGAAAGATTAACATCGCATCCGAAAGCAACCTTGCACCAATAATTAACGATCCTTGATTGAACACATAAAGTGGATACACCCCGAATTCACCATACATCATATAACTTGGTGTTGAATGCTCTCAATTCAATGATAATTTGGAAAGCTTTAAATGAACCCTTTCTAAATATTCATAATTACCAATTCCCAAAACTTCCCATAAAATAAAATAAAATTGGTTTTACAATGCTACATTAAAGACCGTACTGTAAGTATGGCACGCTAAGGAACCCTCACTGCTCAAAGGCAGTAAGCGTCGAGCACAGACCTAATTTTGAAGCCCCTTTCCGCTATTTATGGCGTCTCTAAATGAGTGAAAAATTATTGGGAGGTACGTTCAACACGATTCAATCAATCAATATCAATATTTTAGTTTCATTCTTTTTTTTTTTTTTTTTTTTTTTTACAAATTATGCTTGAAGTTTGCATTTTATTCTTTTAAAAGATTTTTGTCTGCCGATAGAGGATTATGTATCGTTATGAAATACTCTGAGAATGTTCGTTCAATCTAATGATGCACTGCACGTTTGAACTCAATTTTATCCGAAAGGTACTTTATGCATAGTTCAAGGATGTCAACACAAAAAACCTAGGATGTTAGAATTTTCAAATTGCATATTATATATTTGTTATATATATCGTACCTGTGAATGAGATAAATAAATATGGATATTTGAAGGACCATGCGCTCCGTTCAAGTAGACACAATGGGTAATTGAGAAAACGTGAAAATCAAGAGGGGTGCTTGCTTGCATTTTTTTTTTTAGAATCGGTGGATAAGGACATGTTAATTTTTTTTTATAAATCATTCCAGCGAAAAGGCAACATAAAGGATTGTAATTGTTCATATAGGAGGATTTACTTTGATTATTTTACCCCCCTCTTCACTTATGAATATTGCAATGTCAACAACTGTAGGTGACGTACCACAAATATATACCTATATCTAAACGCCCAGAGTCGTAGCAGTGGCGGTTCTTTAGCATATCAACGCCTGTCGCAACGCGGGACCTCCGTTTTAAGGTGAACTATTTACTTATTATACACTATAACTGTAGCCTTAAGTGCGGGTTGGTGTTGAGTACACATGCGTGTCTAGAAGAAAGGCGTATATCATACGGGTGATTGGACATTGAATCAACACAACGCATGGAATCAATGAATTTCATTCACTCTAATTCTTCAAGTGGCAAAACAGTGCTAACATCAGTGTTTGCATGGTATGAATACTACTACACACATACCATTGGGTCAAATGCTGTCTGACGTGTTTCATACCGATTTTTTAGAACATTGTTGGCAAACTTATTTTAACTACGGGTAACTCCGTTTACCTGATCAGGATATAGGGTTCACGGTGGGTGTAACCGGTCGACAGGGGATGTTTATTCCTCCTAGGCACCTGATAGCGACTCTGGTGTGTCCAGGAGTCCGTGTTTGTCCAACTATCAATTTTGTATTACTTGTAGGAGTTATGAGATTGATCACTGTTCGTTATCTTCACCTTTCATGTACCACCAATCAATACATTAAGAGTGTATATTGTCTTATGAATTCAAGACGAAGTCCGATGTACCAGGTTTGTAAACTTTATTAGTTATTATAACAAAACATTTTCAGTATAGTCTGCAATCTTCAATCATTCTGAATACATGTGTACAATCGCTGTTTATGTTGTTTTTTTTTTTTATTCAAATAGGAAAGCAGTGTCATTAGTAGATATTTTGCAAAAATGTAACAAATATGTAAAGGGGTTTTTGGAAGGTGTACCGAGGTATGAATGCAGGCAGCAGAAACACGATTCTTCAACAGTTGTTACTTATTTTACCTCTGATTTACCTCTCATTTTCATTGATGCAGGTAAAACATTTCGTATACTTGCGGATTTTGAGATAAGTTTTAATTTATGTATGGCTCATTTAATATTCTTGTAACTTTTATGACAGTGTAGGTGGTGTTTTATTTTGTATTATGTATTATTTATTGTAATCAATATTGCTAAAACTGACATGTTTGATTAAAATAGTTGCAGATACAGAATTATGTTGATGATTTCCCATGTATACAGGTGAAATGTAATAGAGCTATCCCGTTCCAAATGTGAGGGCTTAACGATCCAGAAGGTTACCTCTCACAATGGCTAGACTATAATATCCGTGCTATCCTTCATCCCACAGCAGACTTAAAACAAACGTCCAATATGGGGTGCATGGTGATTTGATAAGTATTGGAGAACCTGGAATTCATATTATTTTGTCCATGGAAAAATTAGCATGGTTTCAACGCTTAAAAAGAAGTATTTTCAAACGTCCGTTCAATTAAAGACTGCACCCTGTTTAGTACCAGGAATGGTGTCTAGAAATAGGAAATACTTGAATATTCATATACATTGTACTTGCAGAAGAAAAAAAGGCAGTATTTCTATATGGTTTGATATGGTTTTGCAGCATAGCAACTACATATATTTGATACAAAAATCAAATTATTTAAGATTAACATGAAAATATATTTGTTTCAATACTGAATTTTTTTCGTCTATTGGGGGGACATATTGAGGTGTACCGTATTGTTAAACATGATGACAATGCAAATAAATAACGTGTAATAATTTTGCACTTGATGACTTCTGGGCATAATCATCTTGATAATCATCATATTTTAGTTGTTTTGCCTTTTAAAATGATTAAAATCTGTCTAAAGATGGTATTTCTAAATCATTTACTTTTTTTCTAATCATCAAGCTATTCAATTATGTTTAAATCGTGTGAAATGGATGAAGAAAGGTAGATTAGGGTCAAAATTGAACAATGATTATTGTTACTTATCAACCAAACTATTCATTTGTTAATGAAATTGATTAATTTGATCGTCAGGTTTTTGCAGTGATTTAATAGTTAGATTAACTCATGCATTAATAAATTCCTATTTTTGACTCTAATCTAGTGAGAGGGGTCGTAATATAAAGATTATAAAATTATGAACAAATATGTATTTATGCAAGGTGAAGATAACGAACAGTGATCAATCTCATAACTCCTACAAGCAATACAAAATAGATAGTTGGGCAAACACGGACCCCTGGACACACCAGATGTGGGATCAGGTGCCTAGGAGGAGTAAGCATCCCCTGTTCACCGGTCACACCCGCCGTGAGCCCCATATCCTGATCAGGTAAACGGAGTTATCCGCAGTCAAAATCAGTGTGCCAAGAACGGCTTAACAATCGGTATGAAACACGTGTTTAACCCTTAAACCCTGTATACCTCTTTAGATAATGGGATGTCATTGTATTTCTAGAAACATAATCCCTCTTAAATACCCAACAAAATTATATGGTATATGTCTACCTCAAATCAGGGCACACATAGATCTAAATCGATATTTGAAATATTGTGATTTAGTCTTTAAAATCATCTAAAAGTCCTGGTAGAGAAAGGGTTAAACGTGACTCAAAATAACTTTTGAGATTTATTTATCAAATGAAAGCACAATAAAACTGCTGAAATGTGTGAATTCCATTCCGAAGTATAAAATCGAAATTTGCTATCGAAAATTGGCTATTGTGAGTCCTCAATTTCCACAGTAACACAAAAAGCACATACACTATCGTCTATTTAACACGTGTCAACAGATAAGACCTCACCTAGCTACAACTTTTGTACAACTTTCTGTGACCGTCTCATTTCTGAAACACTTATATATCCTATAGTCATAAGACTATAAAATATACAATGTACCAACATGATATTAAATGTTTAATACATTAGTCCTTATTATAGTAAATAATAATATTTTGGCAATGTGTGGATATCAAATTAACTTCATACCAAATATAAGGACAAGTAGAATTAAACTATTTTAATGCTTTAATCTGACGAGAAGACCGTGCGGAATTGTTTTCTAAAAACAGCGATATGGTATTTATCATGGATTTCTAACGGTATACGATGGGGAAAAATAAGTCCAAAATAACATTGAAAAACATAAAAATCGACATGTCTAACATCATTAACATTCTTACTTCCTGACATCACAGTTCAAACATATTGACACAAATTTTAATCTTCTTTGAAATCTCGAGATATTTAATATTGGCATCATATTAGTATCCATACAGTGTATGTTTCTTGTAAAATAGCAGATGTCCTAACAGAAAAATAACTGATAGGTGTATATCAATATATTGGAACCGACGTTGTAGTGAGGGTACACAACTCACTGTACATATATCGTATAGTATATACGTATAACTATTTCTTAGTCGATGGGATCATAGATTGAGGACTGACCCATTTCTCCCAGTTCTTGATATACATTACTGACACTCCCACCTTCATTGACTTTTAATGCAGCGTCTTTAGTGCAAGGAGGAAAGTCACTGGGCCGATATCTTTCACCTCCGTCTAATGTTCTTCTTTTACTGAAAAAAATCATCCCATCTTTGAAACACGAGAGTGTTTTTATATATTTTTTATATTACCGTTTTGTGAGAAGCTGCTTACCATTTCGCGATTTTGTAAACACCACACACCCCAATGAGAAGTAATGTAAGACATAACGCACCAAGGACTGCATAAAATCTTATGTCTGTTTCCTGTTTTTGACCCTCAACTGCAATGATTGCATGATGCAATGAAACATTCATTATTTGGATAACATATAACAACATTACGTTTTTATATGCTTATCTATCCATACTAACCTTCTAAACAGTCACTCCCATGCCACCCAGTTTTGCAACCATCCGTGCAATAACCCGTCACATGAAATAAAGGTTTAATTTTTATATATAAGGTATATTTTTATTTTTTCAAGATGAGTAAAGAAAGTGATTAAGATCAATTCTATGTAAAAATCAAAGAAATCAGATAGGGTCTGGCCAGTGAATGTCACAGATTTCTTTGATTTTATATATAACATATAACAACATTACGTTTTTATATGCTTATCTATCCATACTAACCTTCTAAACAGTCACTCCCATGCCACCCAGTTTTGCAACCATCCGTGCAATAACCCGTCACATGAAATAAAGGTTTAATTTTTATATATAAGGTATATTTTTATTTTTTCAAGATGAGTAAAGAAAGTGATTAAGATCAATTCTATGTAAAAATCAAAGAAATCAGATAGGGTCTGGCCAGTGAATGTCACAGATTTCTTTGATTTTCACAGTATTAACTTTACTTGCACCATCTTACATAATTTCAACCCCACCACCGAATTTCTACCATCCGTTGCCATGGAAACCGACAGCAGTCTATGAGGGCTAATTGAACTGCAAAATTCAGCCCGTTTTGCCCATGTTTTGTCCTTGTGGTATATAAAAAAATGAAAAAGACAACTAATTTTCTCCATAAATCTCGATTCCTCATACACTTCCCTCCTTATTTATGATATCTATATCCACCTATGGTAAATAGTGTGTTACTGACCGCTGTACCAATGTATTATAATTTGGCACTTTGCCAAAAAGTGATTTTTTGTTGGATTTCATTGATGAATTTAGATAATTAGGAAAATACATACAACATAATCAACTGCCATCAAAGGATGTCCATATCAAAGACTCTTAATGTATATAAAAAGATTATTGGTGAAACGTAGTACAATTGATCTATTGTAGTACGAAAACTGTAGATTTGGGCATTTTTGCCAAAACGGGATTTGTTGTTGGATTTCATTGATGAATTTAGATAATTTGGAAAATACATACAGCATAATCAACTGTCATCAAAGGGTGTCCATATCAAAGACTCCTAATTTATATAAAAAGATTAATGGCGAAATGTAGTACAATTGATCTATTGTAGTACGAAAACTGTAGATTTGGGCATTTTGCCAAAAATTCATACTAATGACAAATACATGTAATACAACCTACACCATTTTCAGTTAAAATGAACAAAATGAGCAATTGATATTTCAAAAATAAAAATGGATAAGTTTAACATATTAATAAAAATTAATTAGAGTGATTAAAAAAAACCATGTAAACATAAACTGTAATCCAGTAGGACCCCCGCACCCCTCCCCAAACACCAAGTACATTTTGCAATCATTTCCATAAACGAGCTATATTACATGTAAACTATTGTCATGTAACTATAAAAAGTCTTCTCCAGATATTGGGTAGATACCAATAAATTGTTCATTGTACTGCCTTGTATTTGTTGACCTTTGACCTGGAAATCATTAGGGTCATCTACTATTCATAACCAACCAACATATGAAATATCATAATTGAACAACAGGCCCAAGCTATTGGGGGGACACCATTGCATAGAGTACTAGCTACATTGCACCTTGTCATTTTTAATTGATTGATTTATTGATATTTTCCGCCACACTCAACAATTTTTCAGTTTTCTGGTGGTGCCCAGTGTTTATTGGTGAAAGTGAGAACCCAGATACAATGTACCTGGGAAGAGACCACCGACCTTCCGAAAGTATATTGGGAAACTTTCTCACTTAATACCAGCGCGAGCAGGATTTGAACCCGCGCCGACTGAGGCCGTGTCATTTTGAACGCTATGCTCCAACCACTCGGCCATGGAGGCCCCTGCCATTTTTGATCTTTTGACCTGAAAATCAATGGGGGTCATATACTACCAGTGACCAACCCCTGTATGAAATATCACTATCAATCAAAGGGTTCTGAAGAAACTGGTCAGACATCAATTGTACAGAGTATTGTATTGCACCTGGTGACCTTTGGACCAGAAAATCAATAGGTGTCATTTTCTACTGCAGAAACTGCATGAAACTTTAAAATTTATTGAAGTTTGTTCAGTGTTACTGTAATCTATGTTGACATACCAGTAATTAGGAAATCTATAATATTAACACAGAACAACTCATTTTTGCAAAGTTGTTTATTCAACAAACATGGATCACAATGTTATCCAAACAACACAATCATTTTTTTTAAAAATCATTATAATAGTGATTTTCCTTCAACTGTTCAGTAATGAATCCTTATTCAGTAGGCTCACATAAGACACTTGCAGGTTAATTTTGCAATGTTTTAGTTACATTAGTCTTCTGACACCAAAACTTGATCTTAACTAAGTCATGGTGTTTCCTTAGAAGAATAGTTTACTGAATCAGGATGGACTTGTGTCGTGAGGTGTGTTCATTGACTGTAAAACTCGCAGTTTTTTTTCCATTCTCAAGAGCTCTTCTTTGTCTTCTATATCACATAAGAGTCATGGAATGCATCTTCTGCTCTTCAAGTTCTAAAAAATGTGTTGAACAAATATTGAAAAGTTCATCTTATTTTTCACATTTTCATACAGTACACACCTAATTCAATTTGATTAAACTAAATTTACATGTACAAGATCATTCATGATGCTAGAATAGTAATTTTACCACTTAATTATTTACTTAGTTGATAGATCATCATGCCCGCCCACCCGCCCCTCAAAAATCATCTGTGAAATAACATAGATTTATATATCTGGCATTACATTATGCACTTCTGTTGACAAAAACTCGTTTGTCATCAATATATTTCTCAGAAAATAAAAATTAAAAAATAAAATCTTCCCACAGTCTGCCCCATACTTTTTGGTGACCCAGGATGATAATCTTACTAATTAAGTTGAATTGGCCTAAAGGATGTTATGTTTTGATACAGTTTGTATACATGTGCTTATGCTGTATTGAAGAGCTATTAATAGTGTTAATACTCATAAATTAACAAGATGTCCACAAACCTTATTGGTTACCTGAGTATTAATAAAATTTAAAAAAATTCAAAGTATCACTATAGCTCTAAGGGCTACAAAATCCATGTTATACACTATATGACTCTTTTGGACCCACATTCACAACCCTGTGTTTTCGAAATTCGCAATTTTGGTACCCCTTTCTGTTTTTCCTTCATAAGCATTCAGCTTTATTTAAGGTAGTTCCACCCTCCTGTGATGTCATAATATTTTGTGGAGTCAATGATTTAATAAAATTTATGCATAACATGAACATAAATTGTGTTCGAGTCTTTTTCAATAGTTATTGTAAAAAATCTTGTATAACCATAAAATATTTCAAACATAGATGAATAATCAATGAGCTACATTTTTCACAATGCTATACGAGTTATTTCCCCCTGATTACAGGGAGCGAGCATCACATTACTGTCATTCGATGGTGTCAAGTAAGGAATAAATAGAAAATTTGCAATTTCTGATTGCAATCGATTGCCAGTTAAGGAATTTTTCTAAGAATTAAGTGTAATGACTTGAAAACAGTATAACTGAACAAAATGTCTTAGTCAGATTACATGTATGTGGCCCATGTGTGTTTTTCTTGCAAGCAATGTATGGTCATGATGTAACAAAGTATGTAAATATTAACTAGTCCTCAATTTCTTTAGATCAGAATCATGATGTCCTTAGTATATCAGCAATTCTTCATTATTAATTTCTATCAATATTTTCGACAACCAAACACAACAAAACATGCAATAAGATATGCCTAAAACACATGTACAACCAACGCATACATGTTCATTATCAATTTATCGTTTCACAATGAACAACACTACTTGTTGCTAAATGTACACCAGATGCCAATAAACAAAGCATGTTAATTATCTTGAATTGGCATCTCTAGTGTAACATTTTTGTTAAAATTTACTTGTTAAGAATTTTCAGGCATTATTATGAAGTCACCCCCCCCCCCCCCCTCCTTATCACATGTATGCTTTCATTGTGCTCTTAATTCTAGGTGTCTGTTGTTTTAAAAACAGACTACTACTGAAATCCTCAGTATTAATTGCATAATTTGGACACAAATAAATGTCAAATACACTTATACCCCCCTTCCCCAACTCTACAATTTAACGAAGTGTATATCTGAAAAAGTTTTCTCCATAAAATTGAAGAAATCAAACCCTGGTTCTAAAACAAAATTCTCAATTCTGGTATAGAACATTTTTAAAAGTACCGTCAATTCAGAGTCCTTAGATTTACACTCTATGTTAATTCCCCTTGTCCCAAAGATGCTTAAAAGAAATTTGAAAAGAATTGGAAGGGTGGTTATCAAGAAAAAATATTAATGTTCAATTAACGTCTTATGATGACTGACGCACACAAATAGCAACATGTAGGTCACTTGAGTGATTCTCAACATTGACCTAATTAGAATTAATCATTTTTACAAATGATACTGAGCTCATAGTCTCATACACATGTGTACATATATATGTGTGTCATTGACAACAAAACAACTAGTCTTTTTGAGTATGCTAATTAAGTGAAGTAATAATTTTTTTTAGTAAGTTGTGATGAAAACGTTTCAAGTCATCATGTCGCATAAAAAATGGATGGTCTCCTGTGATTATTCTAGAAAATTCAGTTTCCATGCAGGCTCTATAACCAAGAAACTAAACCCAATGTACCACATTCCCCACATCTATTAATTTGTTTTAGGATTTATGATACTGGGATTCAAATTTGAATTTCAAATTATGTATTCAATGTGTATGTATTAATGCTGAATATTTACCTCCTCAAAGTCAGCAACTTGGTCAACTCCATCTTTAGGTGATTTGCACAGTATGATGCTCATACAGCTGAAACACAGAAAAGCACACATTAATTACATAAAATAGTGGGCATGTACTTTGGCCAAAATATGTGATTATTGGATGAAAAAGTAAGAATTCAAAAGTATTTGAATATTTACAATTTACATTTAATATTTTTTGATTTACTTCAGTTGACAGGACCTACAGGCTACATGCATTAAAATTTGAGGGCCCAGTTACAGGACCCAATTCAAAATCTTCAATTTTTCATCATTTAATTTTTCCAAATCAAGTGTCCTAAAGTTCATAAATACAGAGATGAGAAAACTTTAAATCCTAATAGTATTTGTGTGATTTCTTCTGTAGATTAGAACCATCACATATTAGTGGGGGTTACCACAGGTAAACAAACTTGAAAGTAGCCTGGCTCACCAATATATATGATTTTAACAATCTTTATCTAGAATGCACACAGGCATTCACATGTTTGTTTTTATTGTAAACTTGACAGTCAGAGAGAGAGAGAGAGAGAGAGAGAGAGAGAGAGAGAGAGAGAGAGAGAGAGAGAGGTCATCACTTAGGATTACATAAATAAAGCCTAGTCCTTTTGAAAATTTCCACATGAAACATGGTTTTATAAGTATTCCCCAATTTTTACAGATCCTGAACTCTGTGTAAATGTGATAGGAAACTCCCTGAGTGAATGTTAGGTTGGGGACATACTTAACTAGTATTCTATATTGTACACCCATGCAGTAAATGACAGGACTACTCACAATGTTCAGTCTACATGTATACCACTATAGCTGACTAGCCTGGCTGGAAGTATAAAATAAATTGGGGTTCTCATATGTTTACTAAAAGCCAAATTTTCTGATACATTTTATTCAGCCTTTACTTTAGAATTTGGATTCTAAATCAAATAGAATACTTACGTCAATACAAGTTCCAACACGGCAACAGGCAGGGCTTTTTCACATTTTCTATGAATATGTCTGTCAGCCTTCTGTTTCCCTGGTCATTTTTTTAGTCGGATGTGATGCAATAAAGCGTTAAATTCCACAACATTTACTTTTTCTACGAATACGTAGACGATTGGATGCTAGAGTCCGGTGACTATGGCAAAGATCAAACGGATTTGTATTCCATGAAATAAATCGGAATCCTTTAGCACAATTGAAGATAAAGATCGTGGTAGTGAATTAAGTGAACAAAGAGCATCTGATATTGATAAACTTCTGAAGAACAAATTGAATAAAAACTCAATTTCCACCTCCTGCCACACTGAAAACAAATGAAGGCTGTTCATATCTCCAATACAAGAGAGTGTTACAAAGGGCAATAACTCTTTCTGGTGTATTTTGGTTTGTGCACCAGAGGAAACTACTCGTTTATGTGTTTACCTTTGGTTTCTCCACAAATGTGTTTCTGTACTTTTTTAAAGTAAGATTTAATACATTTTACTAGCATGTGAGTTTACACCAAATGACTGGGCAAATATATTTAATCCCTCTCTAACAATTACATATATCAAACCCTTATACATCATAAAAATAATTATTTCTATTGTTTTCAAGGATTAAATAAATACAAAAAAAATTCTAAAAGCTAGAACCTTGCTCAAAATAATTTTTACAATTGTTGTTTTTATAAACAATAGCGTTTAATTTTTTATTTTTCAAAATATAACATACATGTGCATATCTTGTCCAGCTGTTGTTAGAGGATCGGTTTCCATGGCAACCGTTGCTAAGTCAAACCTTTGCATGTCCTTTTTGTTTTATATCTATCATAATATTGTTACACACAAAGTTTCATAAAAATCTGTGACATACCGTGGCCACTGAATTTTGATAGTTACATAGAATCAGTCTTAAAACTTCAGGAGTAAAGGCTTGTTTAAAGTGCTTTTTAAGAAATATATAGCAACAAAAATAATGTATAGATATGTGTAAGCGCTAAGACACTTTAACACGTTCCATTAAGGAAGAAAATGTGGATATAACAAAAGCTGATATCAATGAGATACGTCTTGTTACGCGTTCGTTCACACCAATACCGTATAAAACAAATGCATATCCCGTCACCAGGTGCCTGTCAATAAAAACAAAAAAAACTACCCTCGCTGTTACAATCTTGATCAGGACACGCAAGTTAAAAAAATGACACTTCATGTACAGCTTACAAGATCACCATATGAGCGACAAATTCTCCGATAAACGAAACCCTATATATATATATATATATATATATATATATATATATATCGACGATTTTGTTAATATGCTTTGTATATGGGATTTTGCTAAAGCTCTAAAATATAGGGAGTTTTTGGTATTAGATTATTTAGAAATACTAAAGATGTTCATATTCTATGAAAGTAGCATATGAAGTGTATGACGATATCAATTAGGGGCTATGTTAATGAATTTCACCATATATTGTATATGTTATATGAGTTATTGTGATATCATTTAAAATGGGTAGATTGTGAAAGTGTTATATGTACGGTGTGTTATGTTATATTAATGTATACCATCAATGCAAAAATGGAAATGAAACTGACTGCTTGAAAAATCTGAGGAAACATCAGAAATGACGGTACGGGCTAGATTTGAATTTGCATAATGTCACAATATAGTTAGTCTTCGTGACGTTGTTGATCTGGATAATTATGAGCAAACAGCGAGATGCATGATTCTCGAGCCTACCACATTTTCTATTAATTGGTTTGAAAGCTGCAGATATGTAACGAATTAATGGGACAGTTCAGAGGCGTCATTTCACTGTACGTTTGCATCGTCATCAAAAATTAATATAAACATGAATATCATTCAAACTGATGGATGCTCCTCAAAATACATTTAACAATTACACTACTACTTATGACGAATGAATTGCACAATGATCAATGACTGTTCAAAGATTGTTGAAGTGCAGATTTCTTTTTTTGTATATAAGGTCTATTTTCAGTGACGTCGATCTCTACAATATAACCTTCATTGACCTTCGTCTGAAAAAAATCCCCCTGTTACTTATTTGTGTGATGTATGATGACTATTTTTTTTTCAAAAACTGTTGAAATAAGGCACCTTTCCTTATCAAAAGGCATATGTTCACGGAGAAATTGAAATGTACATGGCAGGTTCCTGACATACCATGGATTACAGTTTATTCAAATATATACAAAAAATATCTTAAAATGATTGCAAGTCCAGCAGGTTATTAATTACATACGTATTATGCGAATATGCAAACATCGAGGATAGTGAAAATTAAAGTTTCTTCAAATTCTTGTCCCTATATGTAGGTTGAAGCTACACTAGAAGGGTTTTGGAATCAGTGTTTAACATTGGAATATATCGAAAAATCATTTTTTTCTCAATGAAGCAAGGCGATGAATAGTATTATTTATTATTATGAAAATACCCACATAATGTGCAGATTCAGGTTTATTTTCTTCAAAACATCACATCCAAGGGCAAGATAGGGCTACGATAGTGGATCAAAGCTTTATAAGACAACGTTTTATCTGTCAACAATAATAACTTTCATTCTTATATCGATTTGACATATCCATATTGGTTCACGTCTGCTTCATATTTAGATATTGTATCGAAAGTAGATACTAACGGCAACCTAACAATTCAACTTTATCACAAATGGGATAATTGCAGCTTCTTCATCGTCAACATCCCATATTTATGTAGCAATATTTCGCTATAAACTGCATTTGGTGTTTATATCTCTCAACTGATTCAAAGTGCAAGAGCTTTTTCTGCATATGGTAAGTTTTTAAATCTAAACAGGCTACTGACAAACAGGTTGATGATACAGGTTTTTCAACAGTCTCGTTTAAAGTCAGAATTTCGCAAATTATATGGTCATAATAGCGCTCTAGTTTGCTAGTTTCCCGTCTGGCGTGTTTCATACCGATTGTTCGACTGTTCTTGGCACACTGATTTTGACAACCGATGACTCATTTTATCTGATCAAGATATATGGTCAACTCTCTATCTCACATTGTCTAAAGGAGTTATGAGATTGTTCAGTGTTCGTTTTATTCACCTTTAATTGAATGAAGTGTGTTTTCAAGAAGAGTAGGGCCATTATTAACCATACGAACAAGCATTTTCAAATAGTTGAAATTCAAATTTGTTCAATTCAGGGACCCCGGGGGTAGGATAGGGTCACAGAAAGAAATTAAAGTTTTATATGGGAACTAACAGGACATTAGTTGAAACAATCCAGGGCCCTACTAAATAATTTCTCCATTCGAGTATTCCTAATTTTTGTGAACTCAAGTTTCTTTTCATGCTCCTTGACCACAGTGGAGGGATATTGTTTTCTCCTTTCTGTCTGAAATTTGAATCTTGTCCATATTGTTGAAATGGTGAGCTATAGGACTGCCATATTCCATATGAAAGGTGAAGATAACGGACAGTTATCGATTTCATAACTCCTAAAAGCAATACAAAATAGATAGTTGGGCAAACACAGATCCCTGGACACACTAAAGGTGGGATCAGGTGCCTAGGAGGAGTAAGCGTCCCCTGTGGCAATACCTTCTTTTTGTACCAAATATTCAACCTTGTTACCTTGACTTGAGAGTTTGACTTTATAAAAATAAATGTTTACGCTGGTCATATCTCTAAACTATATATAATAGAACTTTCATATTTTGTTTATAGATTCCTTATGCCAAGTTATTTGTATTCATTTGATACCTTAACTTTAATAAATGACTCGATGTTCTTATCAAAATGTTAACCTTGCTAATATATTTTCAATGGTGAGTGATATATATTCCATATTTGATGTATGCATTTCTTGTGGAATGTGCTTAATTTAGTTTCAAAATATTGACACTGTGGTTTTGTCCTTACATGTAGTTTGAACTAATTTTAGAATAAGATAAATCAGGCAATATTCATCTTACTATTTAAGATGTGTCTTTCATATTTTGTATATATATATGAGACAGTGTGGTAATGTACTATTCATGGTCTGGGAATATTTTTTTTCTTGGAAACATATTTCATGAAAAAATCCTTAAAATCACAACACCTGAAATGGAGGGACATGGTGATTAAAGTGACCACGGGGGCTTAGTGGTTAATGATTTGATTTTGTTGTGCAGGTATTACATGGTCGAGTCCCTCTCAAATTAAAGTTGTAAACAGTATTTGTTAACTGCTCACTCACATATTCGGTGTTTCAATATAATCTCGATTTCCAAAACTTTATTTTACGAGAACAGTGACGGATTTTCAAATTTAAGGTAAACCGTGGTCTCTTGTTTAGAAAAATGTAAACGACAAAGGAAGTAGTAATTTCTTCCACTCTCGGAAAATAAATGACAAAATCTTTTAATGTATTGAATTAATTCTATTGGAGGAATTTACATTTTTTTCCCAGAAGCCCTTAATATATGCGTCATTTTATTAAGGTTACCTTCTTGAAATGATAGAAAATAGTAAAAACCACTACATAGGAGACATAAAATCTGTAAAATCCAGGAGCTTTCAGAGGTTTCGCCACCATGGTCCCCATACTTCCTGCCTTATAAAGTTTCACCCGCTAACTGCAGTTCCTGGATTCGCGCCTGGAGAATAAACGATTAATACATCGTATATCATTATTCTTCCTCTTCTGGGATATTGACATACGAAAAGGTCATTGATGCGATGAGGGAACCGAGTTACCCAGGGGGAAACCCACGTGTCCAATTGAACAACCACATCACCCTTTCACCTACAACCACTGCCGACAGTGATGCATAAAGTCGCTTGCAACTGTGAGAGGCAGGTGCGTTACCCGGACACACAAGAGTCGCAGAATCTTTTCATTGAACTTTAAAGTTGTATAGTACGAATTTGGATATTTTTTCCATCTTATGAAAAAGCTGTTGAATCATCGCACGTACGTGTTTATGAGGCCGTACAACGCCCCAAGCATCATTTCACCTGTTTTAAAAACATATATTTTTGTAAAATTTTAAATTTGTGTTTACAAATAACCGGCACTCGGCCATTTCTAGATACAGGATAGAATCAAATGACAGTCACGTGTCCAGTTGATATTTCCAAAGGTATTTATCTGTATGACGTTTTGTACTATGACATACGTTTAAGAGAAAAATTATGATCTGTCACGACATCTATTGAAGCAGTATTTCCAATTCAATAACTTTCAAACAATTTTCATGTGATGTTTTATTTTTCTTCAATTTACGAGCATGTGAATTAATTGCATCGATTATCATTAAAAATACTATATTCACTTTGGCTACATTGCTCTATTGAAGAAACGATATTAAGTTAACTGGGGTAATTATCAAACAGCTACTTAAGTTAATATTGGAGTGATTTACTTTAATATAAAAAAAATAGCATAGACATTTAGTCAAACTTCGAAACAATTCAATGTATGTGTTATGAGATTGATCACTGTTCGTTATCTTCACCTTGCATTCCACGTGTCTCTAATTTGCACCGTGGAATTCGACAAAGAAGTACATTCATATGTGAATTATCAATGTGAAGTATTGAAAGAAATCATACATTCAAATCAATTGTAAATTGATTTTTATAGTTGATGAAAGATGGTTTGTATTTGTTCCTATTATTTGCAGACACTGTTACATGAAAGTGATCAAAATTATAACATTCAACAATAGACATTGCCGTTGGTACACGGGCTCTAGGAAATTTTTTTTTGGGGGGGGGAGGTATCTGATGTTATGAAATTATTAATTATGTGTAACATTTGGTAGGGAAATTGTACTTTTACCATTAATACAACAGATGTAAAACTAAATATGATGCAATTGTCAATCTGTTCCAATCATACATTGACAAAACCGACTCTAGAGCAATGAACAGAACATTCATATATTGTTACTGTGATTTAAAACGCTTCCAAGTGAAAAGTGGTGAAACTAACCGACGCTTTAATGCACGTATTGAGATGTCCTGATTAGTTATAAGAAGTCGGTGGTGTAAATATAAGAAAATTAGAACTTTACAAACATAAGGGATGTAATTGATCACTTGATCACTTCATGTTTCAATACGCAATATACATTCTGAAAAAAGTTATATTTATCTAATACCCACAATGTTAGATAAGTATATATATATATATATATATATATATATATATATATATATATATATATATATTTCAAATATTAATCCTGTTGATAACACATATTTGAAACGTTTTTAACAAATCTATAAGCGAATAGCCAAGTAGTTTACCCCAGACTGCATTTTCTGTCCTGTAGTAAATCGTCATGTGACGTATACTTAGGATCTCCTCTAGGTCCACTCTCCATGTGGCTATCTGTTTACCAAAATGTGATATGGCACACTGTCCTCCCCAGGCCCTGAGGTCCGATTTAAGTCCATCTACTGCATTACTTGCGTTGAATGTTCTGTTACTTATATACTGATGAAGCTGCCATGCCGGTTTGTTGAGGGCAATGTTGTCTGTAGACAATTAAGACAAATATTTGGTTGTTGAATATCTTATACCATAAGTTCATCCTGCAGCAGTATGAGTTTTCATTAATTTGATACAGTTAATCATGCTTGCAGATAACGCCGCTAAAACGAATCCACCCTTTTAGCAAAATGATTTTCATTGCTTATATATTTAAAAGACATCATCAACTTATGGAAGATAATGAATTACGTTTATAGGAAATCAAATTTTTTTGTCCTTTCCAGCACTTCGTTATCAATGTATTTGTGTATTAATATTCATACATGTTCACATACATAAAATTATCTCATCATGAATGAAATGACATTGCTAATAGATTAGCTGAAGTGTAACTGTCATAAAAAGTATTCAATTTCTCGAAAAGGGTGCAAACACGTTAACCAAGACACATACCATGCAGATACATGTTTTCTGTATTTAAATAACATTAAGGATAAAATAAATGACGTTCACAAGAAGTGCAGTAGACTTGCTCAAGTACCTATGTTGTTTCTATTACTCTATCGTTTCGTCTAAATATCTGCTCTCTACCATATTTAATGTCACCATACATACGTTTGACAATATTAAAACGTATTATAGAGAACACTCATTCCTAAACATGGAGACTTGAGCAAAACTGGAAGTGCAGATTTGACGAAAGAAGCATTATTACGGTTTCGATTGCTAAGAAATATATCATAGAGTAATATATACAGTAGTGTACACTAAATTTGTGGACCTGTGCTGCAAAGCCGTACATCATGTTGCACTCGTCATTTTCCCAAAGTTACTTTCTTTACAATCATCAGGAGTTCTCGCACATCATGCCATTTACGATAGTTTTATTTTTTAAACTAACTTCAATACTGCAGTTCCTCAGACCCACATGATAATTGTGTTAGTAGCACAGTGATTTGTGTGGTAGTACAGTCTATTCCACAGCTTCATTAACCCATATAAAAAAGAAAGTCTAGGATATTTTTGCGATCCTAGATTTCCACTGCAAAGTACTATTCTGGAGAGCATGAAGATAGCAACAGTAATCAACCCTTTAAAGAATACTGTCTGAAATATTTCATCCTAATGGATAGGTCGTTCCTTGGACCCTGATTTTGACTACGGAATTATCTATTCACCTGATCAAGATATACTTTTCACGACGGGTGTAACCGGTTGGCAGGGGATGGTTACACCTCCCAGGCACCTAATGCCACCTCTGGTGTGTCCAGGATCTGTGTGCGTCCAACACTTAATTCTGTATTCCTTGTAGGAGTCATGGGATTGTTCAATATTCGATTCCTCACAATTTTCAAATGAGATATAACATTACATAATTTTCTAATTAATGAAAATTTGCATTTTAAAATTATTTTATACAGTCTAAAAGGATTAGAATAGTAGTTTTTATTGTTTTATTCTTCCTTTATTACCCTTTGATTTTCAAATAAAGCGTATTACATACAAATACATTGCATATCGACAGAGTCTATGTTTTAGTATTGCACTGCACTTGACTAATAAAACAAAGTTTGGTGGAAAACTCTCTCAATGGAAAGTGAAGATATCAAACGAAAATGAATTTCAAAAAAAACGAATAAAGCAAAAATGACGCCCAGAAACAACAAAGATAGGATCAGGAACGTAGAGGAAGTAAATATTTCCTGTTCACCATTCATATCAGTAAGCTAGATTACTTTATTGATACAATTAATGTATTTAATAGCTTTAGAAAAGAATTGCATGTACAGCATTCCAATAGCTGACAACAGTAATAAACACGATACAGAACAGACAACAAATATGTAGATATTTAACAATGTGATAAGTACTACTGTTTTAAAATTTGATCGTGATTTATCGAAAAATTAAATGAAATACTGCATAAATATACAATCAATTAAAAAATGCTAGATCATACCGTAAGCTTTGGACAGTTGTAAAACCATTAATATTAAACAGATCCGTAGCATGATGTCGACACACTAGCATTAAAACACGGAAGAAAAGTTAGACTAAACTTCTGCAACAGTAACCCGGCAACTTTGTATGATTTGGGTGAATGGCCAAGGGGTTTTGAATGCGGAACTGCTAATTTTGGGGAAGGCATGCGTTACATACTTTAAATGTATTTAATGAATTGTATGAGTGTGCTTCACACTGTCGTGATTTACTATGCAGATGCAAATCCAAATAAACTGTTTGAAAAAACAATATTGGTTGCACTTTTTAGGAATAGTGTATGGGAAATTATAAACAAAAATCTTGAAAAGAGATGTCAGGTTAACTACATCTGGTAATTTCTATTCATCGACTATTTTTATTTAAAAAAAACTTCCTTGATAAAATGAAATGGGCCATCGAATAAGGATAATCAAACGTAGATTAGAATTGGCGTAAACAGTCCGGTTTTTTTATATTCTTTTACAATTTTATAAGATATGTCAAGTAGTCAGGAATCAGGTGCTTGTAAACAAATATTAATTTGATTCTGTAAATGCATTGTATAAAACAAATCAAACCAAGTCACGAATTGGTGCAACAGTGCATTAGCACATACTCAGGAACCAACTGTGAAAAATACATGACGGATACTAACCCATAATTCTATAAAGTTAATTGTTTTTAGTTTGAGCAGTGGTATTTTGTGATTGTCGTGATTCTTTATTTATTAAGTGATGTTGGGTTGCATGTTTAAACTCTGGTAGCAAACGTGCAGGATTTCGCTTTGAAAACAGAGGAACAGACAGCAGAAGGGAAAGTTCAAATTGCTTGTATTTCTTTCTCAAATTTAGATTATGTTCAATCTGATCGTTGGTGAGAGATTGTGAATAAAAACGATATCATAAAGATAATTTTCATTACAAAAAAAAAAAAAAACGTCATTAAAGAACGGTCCGCCATTGAATATTTTAAGAGCGGTGTCATGGTGTATTAAATATTCGTTGAGTATCAGACATAATGAATTAATCATTATTTATTATAATTTAGATAAATCGTTAACAGACACTACGCATTTCCACTATAAACCCGTGCAATGTACTCCTTATTGCTTCAATAAGTCAAAATCTGATTTCTCAGCGTTTCAACTCATCAAAGTAGATAACAGAAATGATTTTTTTATTGCTACTTGCCTAGCAACTACTGAATTTCGAATTGGAGGAAATCTTTTTGCCTCAACCACAGGACCACTGTTGCAATCAAACTTGTGTAAATGACAAATGAGTTTTTTCATTGGAGAGATTATGACTTCTTACAAAGCGACAAGATGGCCTGACAAATTGTGAAAATAATGAGCAATGATTGCATGACCCACTGCAAGACAAAGAAAAGTTCAACGTTCTTTGAAAGCTAACGAACTGTGATGAATACCATAACTCCTATAAGTAATACAAAATACAGAGGTGGACAAACACGGACCCCTGGACACACCAGGAACGTGATCAGGTGCCTAGGAGGAGTAAATATCTCCTGTCAACCGGTCAAACCCGTCATGAGCCTCATCCCGATCAGGGATCGTGTGTCATAATCAGTGTGCCAAGAACGGCCTAACAATTGGCATGAAACACGTCACACAACATTTGACCCAATGATAGGTTGTATTGACAAGCTAGATCGTTATAACGATCATAGAATTTGCGAAATGATGATATTAAATGATAATGTTCAAACCCCTGCACCATCAACTTGTTTGTCAGTAGCCCGATCTAAAAACTGACCATACGCAGAACAAGTTCTTGCGTATCGAATAAGCTAAGCGATGTAAACACCATATGCAGATGAAAATAGAATATTGCTACATAAATATGGGAAGTTGACGATGGAGAAGTTAATTCGAAAAGAAAGCAGCTCATATAGTACTTTAAGTTTTCATAATGAAAAGGGAAGGGCATGTATTCTTAAAAGAACAATTTTCAATAAAGGAACTTTTCTATACTATAATTTTATAGAATCTAAAAAGGGCTCATCTATTAAAAGCTTCCAATAACCTGAGATAAACATAATACTAACATTTTAGCTGATTTATATTTAGATTCAAGGTGATGAAAACCGTCAACCTGGTGTCAAGGTGGGGTTACGTGATTTACGTTTATACAGAAGACATCATTTGATATATGTTAAACTGCATCTGGTGCATCAAAATTGGTACCATATAAGTTTTACATATGCATAATGTTACATAAACATGGGAAATTAACAGTGGAAAGATGAGATCACGCGTTTGCCGTTATTATCTATGAACACCCAGAACACCTAACTTCAAACATTCACCTAGTCCATAGCATTTTCTCCTTCCTGTAACATTTGATGTTTTATAGCAACATGCGTTTATGCATTTGTGTTCTGGGTCTTTAGTCAGGGACTTTCAATATACCACGGTATCAAATACCCTGATCTTGTATATATATATATATATATATACAATTGTATATATATATATATATATTTATATTTATTTATTTTGTCTTACGTCTTAGGTTTGATGCTATCATGACACGAATGGGGCTTGAATTCACGACTCCGGGTGCCCCGGGTCATTAAGCAAGCGATGGTCACGCCAAAATCCGATGGTGCGGGATTCAGTAACGTTTTTGACGTCATTGTGGAGTTATTCTTAACGTCTTTCAAAATAAATCCCAGGAAATGCAACGAATTTTCTTTCTGATGCAATGCTGACACTAACTTCCTCGAGATATATTGGATGAAGGCACAGGTGATTAAGATCGACATGGAAGACGGCAAGGTTTAGACTCTTGAGGTTTGTGAGAACGGCAATCTTGTACATTTGTTGTCGAACTATCTACTTCGTCCAAACATTCTTTAATTCGTGATCATTTATTACTTCATGTACATGTAATAAATTCCCGGGGGCATGGTATAATGCAAAACATTCTATGCAATTTCTTGTTGGAATATGTTGCGTTTAATAACACGACAACAAAATGACGATGAAATAAGTTCTTATTCTTATATTTTGTGCATAGATTTTGCACTGATATCTTGGTGAAACAACACACGGTTGGGACAGTCTGTATTAAAAAACTGCGTTGTTTACAAACCAATGGTCTTCGGCATGACACTCCATCGCACTTTGGCGCATTAGTAATGACTATCGGACTGGGTCGTGTCTACACCATCGCATCTTGGCGTGCAAGAACATCACACTTTAGCGCACGAGTGTGGACCATCGCGCTTTGACGTATCACACCATCGTAGTTTGGTACAGATTATCGCACTTTGGCGTGACCATTGCATTTTGGAGGCCCATCGGACTTTGGAGTCCTATATTTTTGCACCAAACCTGTCACTTTCAAAGAGGCAATTGTGTAGAAAACATTCACGACGCTCTGTCGATCGAATTTCTATGATTGAATTTGGACTATTTGAAGAATAGACCAGTGTCCAGGCAACAGTTTCTCTATTAACATTGCATTTGAATTGTTCACTGATTTTGGGAAATTATAGAAACTATTGGCGTGGCAAAGAAGGAATCACATGACATGTTGGTCAGGTGTATGAAAATAATTTCATGATGTGACCCTCAATTCGACATTTGGATATATTGATGACATTTAATGTATTAACTTCGATGCTCTGAGTTAGAATAGATCCTCAGTATCCATTGTTAGTTTTCATTTTCAGATGCCTGTTGCATGTATATTTCAGTGAACTCAAAATAAAAACACCAGGATGTTCCATAAATAGTTAATATTTGGATTTAACATTTTGTTTAACATGAATGACAAACTAAAAGCTCAAATTTATGGCAAAGGGGAATTTTCTTATATCAAGGTAGCTCAATACAATAATAGTAATTATTGCGCACCAAATAACGATGCATTTAATCCATGAATCATCAGTAGATTTAGAATGACCGTTCTTTTCAGTGGTATGTGTATTATTGGTGCTTTTTCGATAGGATTTCTCAGCGAGGTGTAGATTTATTCAACATGTCGCTGGCTGAATTGCACACCTTGTTCATATATTATGATCGGTGATATGACATTTTTAAAAACGGTTTCTATGCGATATTTGTGTATTCCATTGAAATATATAAACTCTGAAGTTACATATTTGATCAAAAATACGTCCGAAATACCCAAGGAATTGAACATTTAAAAATACAAGAAGGGAGTACCGGAAGTCCTGTCCACAAGCACCTGTGCCACAGAACACTAATTTATACACGTTTAAAAAAATAGCATGTCCCATTGATTCTTAATTTGTACATTTATTATTTATGCATGCGCGTACATATATATGTGTAGCCAGGCTTACGTTTGTACGCACAAAAGTCCACAATTTTTTGCAAGAGAGAGAGAGAGAGAGAGAGAGAGAGAGAGAGAGAGAGAGAGAGATCAAAAGGCAGTGAGGAGCAATATGTATGACAATCATGACAAGGAGGGTCGAATATATACATCGAAATCGTCTAAAATGTACCAGCTTATGGGGGCTTTGCCCCCTGTGCCCCCAATGTGAGCCTTAAAGTGGCCCAAACCCCCTGCGAACTCGGGCGTCCACATCACAAGTACCCTGGCTACGCCCCTGGTATGATTTAAGTTCAAGTATGTATAATCTCAGGAACCTGTTATTGTGTCCGTAACAGTAATAGTAGGGTTCTGTACTATATCAACCCCTAATAAATATCAGAAGGTTATATGGTATACACCCCTACTATTATTATATTACAGACAAAATTACCAGTTCCTATGGTACGTAGGCTGATATAATATGAATCAGTGCATAAGCTAATTTTTAAAACGTGGATATATTGGTATTCTCCCGTTATCACGCACGTAGTTAAGCTTCCTGGAGCCTAAACATGTAAAAAGATACAACATAGATCTGAGATGAATTTATATTCATGATTCGAATTTCTTACATTGTTTATATATAGATAACTGAAAAAAAAACCAAACTAGAATCAGTTGGAGGAGTATCATCGGTTAATAAGCTTCATATAATATTTGACTTTAAGGTATATCATGATTTGTAATCAACTTGGCTATCACACACAGTGCAGAATTGATATGTGGGAGCTGTATTATCTTTAGAGAAGTCAAGAGGCATAACCCTCGAATTCTTTAAAGAGAATAGTGGCAGCTGGAACAAGTTTTCTGTCTTCCTCCTTTCCCGCTTTCTACGGGCCTGTCTGCATGCTAAGCACATATCAAAACATTTATAGTTCTAAAATAAATGTTTCGTTGTTTGGTAAACATATTAAAAGAATATTTTAAGTTTACATGCATATGCATGTATCCTCTAACCTTTAGTCTATTGTGACCTGCATTTTGATTGGTTAATTTGGATTTTAAATTTCGAAATTCGAATCACGTATTTTGAATTTCGAATCTCGTATTTTGAATTTCGAATCTCGAAGGAGCCTTATGGGCTTTCGCAGAAAACCCCTTCGAATTTGCATGGAATGTACAAGTGATACACAGGTCATTGTTATAGTCATAAATCATAGTCCCACTAACCCGAAAAACGTTTTTTTTTTAATTCTAAAAAAGTTATTGAATGACGAAGTATGAACAAACTGGAGATTGAATTTTATAGAGCCCCGTCCTAACATTACTTATATTTTTCAATGTATCAGAAGGGGCATGTTGTCAGTTAAGTTGTGTAAAATTCTTAACAAGCAATGATATAACAACAGAAAATAGTGCTTAAATTGTCTTTATCCGCCGAAACTTTCTCAATTCCTTCTTTCGACTTCAGTTTCTTAAATCGTGCAGTGGGTACGTCGCTACAAGGATAAATTCGTAATTTTCAAGCTTTCATATTACACCCCCTTCCGATTCTACGTGCCTGTAATCAATAATTAAGAATGCAAAACCTCGATGTCAAATGCAACTAGTTCATGAAAAAAGACTAATATCAATATAAACAAAAATGAGTTAACGATTTGCATTTATTTCCTTCTATCCATATACGCTGTCGATTATTAAAATCAATGACTAGAGGAGATGGGATTAATTTTACCCCCGTAATATGTTATAACTGACCAAAGCCTAATTCGTTTGTTTTACAACTTTCATTCAGAGGACGGGCAAGTTTGTGAGTCACTAAATAAACGATAAAACGTCTGCATTTTTATTTCAATCGTTGTCAACTGTATACTTCGTGATATTTCAAGACTACATGTACTCAATTCAATATGTTTTATCTCATCAATATTATGCAATGGTATACAGAGATATCAAGACAAATGAAGCTGTCGTATATACATTTAATAAATAATACGTGCGTGAAATAAAGTATTTTTCAAGTTAGAAAAAAAACCGCGTTATTATCAATGTGAAGTATAGGCATTCTGGATAGGGGAGCACATTTTATTTATATTCTTAATAAAGGTACATAATTTTCAATATAAAAAAGAGTATTGTTAGACATGGTTTGTTTAAAAGTAAAGATATTTAAAAATGTTACTTGTTTAGGTGATAAAATTTTTATTCTTTGTTCACATTGCATCACAGTTGAGTACATAATGAAATTAATCTCAAACATGTATATAGCATATCATAATCACCTATTCCTAATTACAATAGAAACCTTACTGCTTATGGTACACATTTCTTTGAACTGCTATTTATCAAATTGAAATTACTGGCATGTGATTGTCGTTGTTCTTGACCCTTCTTTTATTTGGTGAATTTGTGCTGCACGTGCCGTGAAACAATGTACCAACGAGTGGTGGAAATAACACAGGTGTTTATATACAGGATGTCGAGAATTTGGGGGTTTCATAAAAAGGTATGAACATCTACAGGGAAGTCTCCATATGGATATGTACCGAAAACACCAACGTATCATTAAACAACAATTATGAAATTGAATGATTTATAGCTAATTTCTAAATAATGAAGGGGAGTACATGTATGCTGGCCAAGCGAAACAGTTTTTGTATCGACGGAGGTACAGGTGACATCCACGGATATGCGCGGTGGCATCTACGGAGATCTTCCGTGGACTTCAATCTCTAGCTCGCGCGGAAAAATAGGACTTCAAAGGTACCGACAATTTTGAAGTTCCAACGTGTTTGGGCATTTTTTCCCACTGCTGTTGCATGGGACACGTCTAAACTCATGTCGTGTACTGTATTTTCACGTTTTCATCGATACAATGACTGTACAGTAGTATCACTATGTAACATGGACAACCAGTAACGGCCATTACTTGTTATCATTAGAAAAAATTTGATAACCTATAACATGGAATATATTTTTCCAAACTTTGCTATTTCTACAATGTATATGTGATGCATTGATTGACAGTAATGTTAACAAAGTCAGCAAAGATTATTTCAGATACATACTGCATCTCTATTTCTTTTAAACCTGTACAAAGTTCGTGCGACTTATAACCTTACGCGTTGTGTTGGATTACATTCTTTATCTTTATTACGGAAGTTAAATCTTTACGAAGTTCGTGCGACTGATAATCTTACGAGGTGTGTTGGATTACATTCTTTATCTTTATTACGGAAGTTAAATCTGTGCCCGTCTACAGTGCATACACATATACAATAGCCCCTCTGTCAGGTCCTCACGACCCGTTAATCTGATACTACATTCGTGTCATTATCTTTAACACGCTTGACATATATACCTTGCAGCTGGTGGAAGGATATATATCTGGCTGTATGATTGTTTACACTACGATACGGATCCCAAAGATATGCGATGCAGTTTCGAAACACTGATTTCTAATAATTATGCTAATTAGTCATTACATTAACCTAATTTTATTATGAAGCTATAGACGTCATAATGATTGTCTACCATATATGAAGATACGTTTTAATGAAATATGTTAGGGCTACATCATGACAAAACTGAAAGATTCCTTTCTCTGAAAATGAACATCTTGTTATTTCTCTTTTATCTCCAGTGAAATCAATACTGAAAAACTCCAATATAATTACCAGATTAACATAATTAGAAAGGATCATGCCACTCGGGATTAAAAATACTACATCATTACATCGCCATACCAAAAAAAAAAATCTGAGCTGAAATTTGGTTGTGCTCTGATCTATCGCCATATACAAATCTACCTTTATAGATGAGGAAGTACACTGAATGTATGGACTTTAAATATAGTGCGTATTTTTTTAAGTAAAAGTAGCGGGTGTCCTAGGAAAAATATGAAGACCTGCGTACTACAATACATGTACATCATGCGATGCAGTAAGAAAGGATTATATACTATTATAAATGGTGTGTAAAATATATTGTCTTCTAATGAATGGAGTCATAGGTTGAAGATGAACTCAATTCTCCAAGCTCCTGATAGCCATTGTTGATTTTCTCAACGTCGTTCACCCGTGACTCTGTTTCTTTATAGCGGAGTGTCTCCAACAATATTCTTGACTTTCATCCTGTTTCTGCAAATAAGTTTAATCCAATATGAACACTAAATTATTATTTTCCTATGATAATTTTACGTTTAGTGACTTTAGAAGAAACTGCTTACCGTTTCATGATTTTGTAAATAACATACACGCCAATTAGGACAAGTGTAGCACAGAAGGCTCCCAGAACTCCATAAAACCTGGTTTCCCAATACCCCTCAGCATCCGTTTGTTGTGAACTATCGACTGAATTGATACAAAATTAATGAAATAAAACAAGTTAAAGGACGCATTGCGCGTTACCAAACTACTTTTTTTCCAGCGAAATTAATCATTATCTTGCATAAAATTACTTTGAATTTGTTTGCTAGGTTTTGCACAGTTTTGGGATTTGAAAGTGATGAAATCAGAATCTTGCTATATGCATCTTTACTTCGATATTTTATGCGGCATTAGGTGTGACTTGATATGCGCCCTCGAGCGAGAGGGGTTGAAAACAGTTGTTAGCCATTCCATAAACAGAGTATATTTAATCGACAAAAAAGCATAGTATAACGTAAGTGGCCTTTGATTAAAAATGTATTTGGATGCTTTATGCAGTTTAATGGTACAATACCTGTTATGGCCAATTTATCACTGTACAAACATTTTTCCGGATTTTTCAGTTCCATATTTTTCCGGATTTATTTGAATGTTTCAATATCCGGTTTAGCCTGGATTTTACATTTTTTGCAGGTGCACAAGCTTCAGTACAATGTACCAGCCATTTAGATTACTAGTCACCTGTGCTGAAAGACCTACATTTTTCTATGAGAGAAACTTCTAAGATGGTAAGTTAAACCTGACATTTTATATACAAATTACTCTACAAGAGAATTTATGTACATATTGTTGTTAACTGAATGTTTACAACATGTCTACTTGCGAAAGTGCATTTTTGGTAACATGTTTAGAGTGTACGTTTGTAATGAAAATTCACAACTTTATGTTAACGTTTGCAAAGTATATGATAATATGGTTCATATTAACTTTCATAGTATTGAAGGACATATAATGTATGCTGTGAAAGTGTTTGGTGTGAATTTTTTTTGCATTGTGCAATTTTCATGTATTGATAGGAATATTTTCCTGTAGTTATTTATGTGTAATATTTTGTAGTTTTTTAGGAACATATATTTACCACTTTCTAGTCAGATGAAATTGTTTTTCGTACATTATGTACTGGTTTTCTAGAGTACAAGTGTAATATGCTGTACGGCGTGACCGTGTTTGAGAGCGAAGCAAAAGGTATTAGCATTAGTATGTAGATCCATAACAGGCCAAAAATATTTCGAATTTAGCACCTAACGTGTGAGGACATAGCTCAATCAAAGTATTCTAACTTTAGACATTTTTGATCCGCCTACTCATTGAATGCGGGAAACTACATGCAACTGATGTAAACAGTGCATTGTGACGTCATATTCAGCCTCGGTGTTTAGCATAAACATAGGGGGAGACAAGGTGCAATTGCATTACTCGAAACCAGGAGTGATTATATAAGATAAAATTATGATATATAATATATAATTAAGAAAACAAGATGTACATGCTTTTACGGATTTTATGTACTAAAATCTCAGAAGGACGTGAACTTGGGTACACGAGATTCAAAATGCAGAAATACATGTCCACGCGCTGGTATTCGAATCGCCGCCATGGGGCCACAATTCTCAAGTTCAATAGGTATGGTTTAATTTTTCATTACTTTTTTATATTTTCCTTTTAAACATGTATATACGTGATACCTATAGGGAGAGCTCCGCTCTCACGGCCTTTCGGGCCCTGAGAGAGCGTAGCCCTCAATAATATTTACTGTAAACAATGTTACTTACTGAAATTGATAGAGTATTTAGTTACTAGGATACCATTTATCAAATATTAGGTAATTTATCTTTGCTATGGAATACTTATTTTTGTTTTTGTATATTTTCAGTAACTCACCACCATCACACTCACACATACGCACGTATGCGTACGCATGGATGTATGTTTGGATGCTTACTAGAATTTTGTACATTTACAATGAATTTGACTTTGAACTGGGGGTATCAGTATAATACCTGTCAGTAAAATAGATTAGGACTGAGGACTTTGTCATAAAAAGACCAGTTGCCTTTATCCATATACGTTTTCAAAAAGGTGTTGGACAGAAACCCATATAAACTACGAGAAACTGGTTACATCGAACCTAAGCACTGCTAGGCCTACGGCATATGCATTATGTTATGATCTTCAAATTCAATACAAAGTCGCACCAACCGACCTTCATCTTGTACATGTAACAACAAATAAATTGTACTTTGGGTTTCTACCAACTGGTAAATGTACACAAACATAAAGATGAAACATAATTCAACCTTCACGAGGGTATGTTAAGGCAGGTAACACTCCATGTATGTACGTAAAATGCGTACTTTTTAAACCTGCCCTGTACAGAGAGAAGGAGCTACTAACTTTTAAACATTATCTTGGTTGTTTACATGAGAACATTTTGTATCAAAATATCATGACAGCTATAAATATATCACAGGTGTACCTTGATAGAAAATGGAAAAGTAACACACCACCCCTTGATTTAAATATTGGTCTTACTGGCGATAATGACGGTAAACGACCCATAACCTATCAAAATTACTGATCCAATCTACCACTTTCAGTAAGAAATGATTAGCAAACATTTAAACACAAAACATCTAGCCCATGTTTACATTTTGCACTGATGTTATGCAGTTTTCTTTAAAAGTTTTCGTAACAGACAACTCTATCAGTAATTGTCATGCACATTAGTTTATTACTTTCACACGGTGTAGAAAAGGTATCTAGAAGTATTCGGTGCAGTGTGTTTCTTTTGCGGTTTTATTTCAGTGTCGGACAGAGGAAAATGGGATCGACATGCTAAAAGGAATGCTATCCCTGTTAAACAAAAATATACATGGATGGAATCACCATACTTTCATAATAGCAATACATTTTCAGCGTTTCACATATATATCCCATATATCTCATATCATATATTTCAAATACTCCACATTTTGTCCATATTTACATAACACACTTTAACACATTCCTTACATATGTCAACGTCACTCGATCTCATCAGTTTACTTTCATATTGATGAAACAGAATTCACACGACAACAGTATAGCATTTCATATTTCTTTGGATCTTAGAAGCTGCATGGTTTATTTTATGCATGAATACAACTCAATTAAAAATAAAATCGGAATTTGATATATACTTAGTGAATACTTATTTCAATTATGACGTCATATTGTGTCGCGATTTCATCCAAGTAAAGATTTTCCATCGCCTGCCTTAGTGTACCCGCGCAGATATAAATGATAAATGTTACATTTCTTCACCATAAATTGATACATAATTTTTCCATTCTTTATAGGAAATCGTAACAGTAAATACAGTAATACGCCTCGTTCCTACTTTCTTACGACGTGTAGATCACACTTAAAAAAATAGTAATGATAATGAAACTGTTTTATTAAGATAAAATGTTGTGACTTTTACTTTAAATTTGATCATTTTCATTTTTTTTAAATATACCACTGGTCGTATGCCAAGTTATCAACAATGTAACGTATCGTGTCTATCTAATCCACGCATGAATAATGATGGCACTGCTTTTCTTTTTTGATTGTGATAAAAACAAAAAGCCAATTACAGATCTTTAGAGTAATATCATTACCAAATAGTGCTTAGACAACGACCTATCGACATATGTAAACATTATCTATTCGCAATTGCCGATTTCATACTCTCTTTCCTCGCTACATCTATGTCTTTGCATCACTATTTGCATCCACTGGTTGATAAAACGCATAAGACTCGGAAAATTTGTCAACATTGAAATAAACATTATGCATGATGAATATTGGTGAATGCTTTAAGGCCCTGATATTTAACACTAGTTTCAATATCATTCGATCGAAGAAGGTCACATGCGACGTTACTGTACTACAAGACTATCTATCAAATCAATGATACTTTTTGAAATCAGGGCTTACATGTAGATTGGAATTTTGTATTGTGGCTAATTATCGCAATATTTCAACGAACTTACTCTTACAGTAAAGACAAAATGTATATAATTTTGTATATTTTGGAAACATGCAATGTGTCTTTTTTAAAACATTAAGTTGATACATGATTCTGTGTCCATGCCGACCTTCTAAACAATCGTCCCCACGCAATCCACCTTTGCCATCTGCCCTACAATAGCCCGTCACATGATGACAATCACGTGATTTCTGGCAGAATGCACTACATTCATCTCGGCAGTTGGAACCAAAATATTCAAAGTCGCAGGCTAGACAATTTGAAAAAAAATGAAACAATTTACAAAATCACAAGAAAATATGAAAATATTCGTCTATGCCGCACTCCTACGCAAACTGACACAGAATTCTGCATATTCATTACCCTGTTATATGGGTACACATCCATCACTAGAAGAGTTGTTAATGTGATGACAATGATTTCCTGCACGAGTAATTACATCAAGTCCCGTACAAACTCGAACCACACTCAATTAAAATATGAGAAACCATTAAACATTTGCATTTTCTGAATTTGCTCGTACATTCTCTATCAGCTTCTCCATCGTCAACTTCCCATATCTGTGTAGCAATATTCCACTATCACCTACATATTGTGTTTATATCCCTCAACTGATTCGATACGCAAGAGCTTGTTCTGTGTATGGTCAGTTTTCAAATCGAGGCAAGCTGCTGACAAACAAGTTAATGGTACAGGGGTTTCAACAGTTTCAATTTAAGTCAGCATTTGGCAATTTCAATGGTCATTATAACGATCTAGTTTCCCAATACAATCTATCATTGGGTCAAATGCTGTCTGACGTGTTTCATACCGATTGTTCGACTGTTCTTGACACACTGATTTTGACTACGGACAACTCCCTTTACCTAATCAAGATATAGGTCTCACGGCGAGTACATATGTATAACCGATCGACAGGGTATGCTTACTTCTATTTGGCACCTGGTCCCACTTCTGGTATTGTTCAAGGGTCCGTGTTTGCCCAACTCTCTATTTTGTATTTTTCATAGGAGTTGCTTGATCACTGTTCACTGTTCGTTATCTTCACATTTAACACACTAATCAATTTTTATAGATTTAGGTAAAATGTGTGTGCATTTTTGATGTCACACGCGGAGTAGGAAAGAATAATGCAATCATAAATATATATGAAATGGGTGGTTTTCACTGGTTAAAGGAGTAGACATGTGGTAAAAGAAAAGAATGTTGTTATATTAAGAAGTGTAACATGATTGTAAATATTTTTAGATATTATTTATGCCCTAAATATGCATGTCCCATTCGGTTCAACGCTAAATAAATGAGTCAATGTTCTTATCAAATATTTGAATTATGTTAACTTCAAATCAAACCTAAACCTCATAATCGAACTATATATTAACTCCGTTTACCTGATCAGAATATGGGGCTCGAGGCGGGTGTGACCGGTCAACAGGGGATGCTTACTCCTCCTAGGCACCCGATGCCACCTATGGTGTGTCCAGGGGTCCATGTTTGACCAACTATCTATTTTGTATTGCTTGTAGGAGTTATGAGATTGATCACTGTTCGTTATCTTCACCTTGTATTTACATATATTTCCTTGTACATTGGTAGAAATGTATGATTTTGAAAGTTAAATATGATTAGAACACGATATGCTTACTTCTTCGCGGTGCCTGTTATATATTACACGGTGGGTGTAACCGGTCGATATGGGGTGCTTACTCCTAGGCACCTGATCCCGCTTCTAATGTCGCCCAACTCTTTATTTTGTATTGCTTATAGGAGCTATGAGATTGATCACTGTTCATTATCTTCGCCTTTTCGTGAATATTTAAGATGAATATAAATAAAGTAAATAACCATATGTCAATGTTAAACCTTACCAGTTTTACAGAGTTCTCCTTTATATCCAGAATCACATCCACCAAAGCATGTTCCGTTTATGTGAGGATATTGTTTATAACCTAGGCAGGTTCCACAATTCTCAATACAGCCATTCCCATATATCTGTCCGTCACATTCTATTGATCATAGTACAAGAAATAACATGGACCTTTTAGGTATGATTTTAATGTTACTTGGCAAGTATAAAAAAAATGGAAAAATAATTAAAATGGTTTACACATTTTATTATATTTTCGTATTTCTACAATCGGAAATATCGCTTTATTTCATCTATAATTTACCATCGGTACAATGTGTTCCATTCCACCCTGTATAACAGGAAGATGTGCACTGTCCTGTAAATCTACCACACGTGTCACAATTAGTACACACTAGAGAACAGTCTTTCCCATGCCAACCAATGGGACAAGCTTTAAAAAATCAGTAATACGATTGATTAGTCGGACGTCATTCATGGTATAGAGTCTGAGATTTATTTTTGGGGTAAAATCCAATGTACGATTTCAAAATTACCTAATCATTTATTCTCACTGAAAGTGGTTTAATCGAGAATCGAGTTGTAAAACTTATACGATAGCTATTGCGATGCACCAGGTGCGCATTTTGACAAACAATATTTCTTCAATGATGTTTGTGAAGCCGAAATATTGGAAATCCGAAATAACAATAAACTTGTAAGATTTGAAAAAAAACCCCAAAAAACAGAGTGTCAAAGACTGGAGTCAAATAAGTCTACTGTAATGTTCAAAATGTATGTGAGATTTGTGATTTACAATTTTCGTCACATGCCCCGCATGTAAATAGCAATGAGCGTTGGAAATGTTTGCTTTGTACACATTGATATTTAATTCAATGGATAAAAAGAGGGAAAACCTGTGTGATACGCCTTTGGCAGATATCATTATTGAATAAAGATTTACTTTGGTAACAGTTATACTATAGAATACATTTTTCGAAATGATATTTCTTTGATAACTGCATCACAACATGCATTAACAGTGTGTATCATATTTTATATTTCCAAGACTAACGTGTTTTGCATTTGTCTCCGTAGACACCAACGTCACATCCGTTTGTACGAGTTCCGTTCACATTGTTACAGGTCACCCCGACACTACAGTTTCCACAGCTCTCCTTACATAGTTCTTCGTAATATTGGGGGCTGCAAGCTACAAATAGAATACATCATGAAATAAAAAGGGACAATCCTGAACAATATAGATATATATGTAAAGATATAAGCGACACTAAAACAAGCATGCATGATTCAGCGCTGGGGTTGAGAATGAAGCTTAAAGTAGCGTTTTAACCAGTGTGTTACCAAGACTGGTGTAGACGCAGTAGTAACAACGAATTTGCAGATGATATACATGCACATACTGCAATATTTCGATAGTAGTTCCGTAAGAAAATCGAGTCGTTTTTTACTCATTGATTTCCATACCACAGACGTACTTTGATGTTAAGATGAAATGTACATCATATATGTTTAAATATAACTAGAGAATGTTTTGATGAGAAATATATTCCCAGTTCTCCAATTTGGAGGTGTTCCAAATGAAACATCCTCCCCTTAATGCACTGTATGGTATGTGGGAGAAATCATAAAGGGAAACATAGACATGATGAGCTCCAATAAGCCATATAGGATAAATGTTCACAAACTATTTACACCCTAAATCCTTAGAGTCACTATAACTTTAAAGAAAACAATTTGATCTTCCTCTCCATACAATGCGCACATCTGTTAGTGGCATTGAAGTATTGTAAAAGCGTAAACTGACCAAAACCAGGTCATAATCGTCTAACTTGCTCCAGAATTAAAGTCAGTCCTTATAATTTAATGCAGGAGACAACGATACTAACCTTCGTTTATCAAACTGTACAGAAACTCGGAAAAATACAAGTCAACTGAGCCGCGCAATGATTCACTTAGCCACAACGATAAAGCGACTATCTGTGAAGGTCGCCATTTTTAATCTTAGTTTAACGGAACCTAGCCTATTTATTAAATCATTGTATGAAAGTTGAAGTCTGTCATGAGAGAGAATATGTGTAGACTATGCATGCAATGCGTATTTCGCTGCCCTTTAGAGATCGACTTTGAAGTCGATCATCTCCGATAGATTAAGGAAATATGGGAAATTGCATTGTTTAGGCCTAGATCTACCAAAACGTAAGTTTTCAAATATCAGAAAATGCAATAATGTTAGGCTTTTAACTCTGTGAAAATTTCTACTACATGAAAACTTACCTTTGCATACAACATTGTCACTAATAGTAAATTCAACACAAGGACATATGTAAGCAAGTGTTAAATCGCGATCAACATGTCAATGTAACTGACATCATCTGATAAAATGTGACGTATGCTTTTTATTTGCTTTGTTGAAAGGCGGATCAGCAATAAAACACCCCCTTTCCCCAGTGAGAAATGTATTTGAAAATCAACAAGGCAATGCTTACTAAATCATTAATTCGAATATAATATCTTTGTTTTAATTTATTAATCGATCATCATACAGAGAAAAATGATTTTCAACGGTGATTTGCATAAAAGGAGATGCTAATATTGACGAGAAAACAGTATGTGTATCAAACAGAAGTATCTTATTGTACACTTTGACTTTTTATTCAAATGTTTTCTTTGTTGTTTCATCGGGTGATGAAGGTAGCTAGCATTACAGAAAAAAAAATCATACCCTCGATTTTTTCTGCAATGATTGCTACCTTCATAACCCGATGGAATAACGAAGAGAGATATTTTATTGCTTATGTTGATATTTATATGTATTGTTTTAGAATATAAACTAGATTTTATTCTTCAAATCAAACACGATAAAAACATATTACAAACATAACTTATGCATGTAGATGGAGTCATACATTTTGTGTAACCTACATTAATGAAAACATTGAACTGTTATGCGAAAAATGTGTCCACGAGTCCTATAGTAGCAAGGAGAGGAATAAATCGCATAATTTAGCAGCGAATACAGATGTAACAATTTAGATAAGTACTACTGATTTAAACTGAATTCGTAATTTATAAGACACTCTATGAAATACTGTACAAATTTACAATAAATATAATCTATTTTTCGAGATCATACCATACGCAGTTGACAGTTGTAAAGCCAATAAAATCAGACACATCTGCAGCATGATGGCGACACCTTAGGATCAAGACACGGAAGTAAAATTAGATCGAACTTCTCCGACCGTAACCCGACCTTTTCGTATGATCTGGGTGAATGGCCAGGTGGTTTTAAATGCTGATTTGCTAATAGTAAGACAGGAATTTCTTGACATATTTAAGATGTCTTCAACGAATTACATGTGTGTGAATCACACCGTTATGATTTATTATTATTAATATTATTATTGATGTACATTTATATAGTGTTTTACCTCATTAAGACAACTATCCTAAGGCGCTTTACATGTAAAACAATGTAAAGAAACTATAACAAAGAACAATGAATACATACAGAAAAAAACATGAAACAATATTAAAACTGCGTTTTTTTTTACACAATAACTGTGTACATATATGTAAATACCGAATTATAGATTAAATGCAAGTTTAAAAAGATATGTTTTAAGGTTAAACACACCAGCTAATGAATCTTGGACACGAAGATCCAACGGGACGCAGTTCCATAAAATTGATGATGAAACATCAAACCGTCTTTTGCCATAGAGTTTAGTACGGGTTCATGACTTTATAAGGTATGACAAATACGCAAACCGAAGTGTTCGCTGTGAATGGTAGACTTGAACTAGTTTCTGGATGTTGGAGTTAATCCATATAGGGCCTTGACAGTATACACTAAGATTTTATATTTCGTTTGATATATCACGGACAACCAGTGAAGCGATATGAGAATCTAATATGCTCATGTTTCCGTGAACGTGTCACTAGCCAGGCAGCAGTGTTTTGAACTTAATGTAACTTCTGCAAGGGTGCTGAATTAACATTATAATTAAGACGGGATACAACTATCTTGCGGATCGTTTACAGAAATGAAATATTGCATCATCGGTTCTTTTTTAAAGTAATACAGTAGTATAACATTATTATCTACATACAAAATGGGAGGTAAACATTTCCATTATACCCTAGCTTTGTTGATATTCCTTAAGCGTGTTTAATATTTCTAAAATTGTAAAAAGACAAAATAAAATAAACGAAAACAAAAGACCAGAGTAATCAATCATCAAACCTCACATTTAGTGGTTAAACACTTTGATACTGATGTCTAAGTTCTTTTTTCATTTATGATTTATACCTTCACCTTAATCATCCGTTTACAATTCATTTTTTAAAACAATGGATTAATCAGGTCTTAGAATGAATAACGAATATTTGAATGACCATAGTCATTCTGTAATGACAAAACGTTAATTGTTTATTAAACAACCCAGCCTCACATTGGCTTGATGAGCAGCGTGAATTTTTACAATGGATGCAATAAGTTACGCGGCGCCAAGGCAACATCATATCGCCGTGAACCTTTAGCATGCTGGAGTACACAATGTATATACATCAGAACCAGTGATACAGTGTGATCATACACTACAATGCATGGAGTGTAAAATATATCTTCTTCTAATGAATGGAGTCATAGATTGATGATGGACTCAATTCTCCCAGCTCCTGATATCCACTGTTGATTTTCTCAACGTCGTTCACCCGTGAGTTTGCTTCTTTAGTAGATTTGGTGGAGTTACTCGAGCGATATTTTTGACTTTTGTCTACTTCCATCCTGTTTCTGAAAATAATTTCATTCCACTTTGAAACACATCATTATTTTGTCTGTAATAATTTTAATTTGATTGCCTTTCAAAGAAGCTGCTTACCGTTTCGTGATCCTGTAAATTATATACGCCCCAATTAGGACAAGTGTGGCACAGAAGGCACCCAGGACTCCATAAAACCGGGTTTCCCAATATCCTTCGCATTCTTCTTGTGGGCTGTCGACTGAATTGATAACTGATACAGAACTAGTGAAATATAACATTACATTAATGTATTCAGTGTGTGTGTTCATACCGACCTTCTAAGCAATCATTTCCACGCCATCCACTTTTACACCCTGTTCTACAATAGCCTGTCACATGATGACAGTCACGTGATTTTTTACAGAATACGCTACATTCCTCTTTACAGCTAGCACCAAAATATCCAAAGTCGCAGACTGTAAAATTTTCAAAAAAAATCTGATAATTTATAAAACCATCTGTGTTTATATCGCATTCCTATAGCAAATAATATGACCCCAGAGTATTTATTTCCATATATCCAAGTTAATTTTATATTCATACAAAATGTGAGGCAAACAACATGTGTATTTTCTCTACTTGTTGTTATGAACTGAACAGAAAGATTGTACATGTCATGTTATGAACTTTCGGTGACGTTAAGCATGAACGATTGGAATATATAGAATACATACATGAAAACGAATTGATTTCGTCAAATTGTAAGTTGTTATTTACGAACATGAATTTCATATAGGGGATAAACTGCAAAGCTTCAGGTTGGTATACTACATGAAGCGTGTTAGCAAAAAAAAAGTTACGCTGCTGTGAAGATTTACAATAATTTCCCTGGGATATTTCTAAAAGTGAAATATGTTTTATATTCATGGTATACTTTAATGTCTGTCAGAATTCTCTGTCGATATGATAGCTATGCTATAGTTACCAAAGTTATGAAGCTCCATACACGCATTTTTCACTGCAGTAGTGCATTCATTACAAAATAATTACTATTACAATTTGTAGAAATATCAAATGCAAAAGATGGGAAATATGGTTATTTTATCATGAACCCAGCATAAAGACAGCAGAGTGATATATATGTACAAACATTCCACGAACTATTATTGTTCACTAACATAACGACATGTCGGCGCTCGATCAACAATTAACGGCAGCCCTTGTCTTTCTCGACTTGTCAGCAGTCTTCGAAGTAATTGACCATGACATACTACGTCAACGGCGTCCCGTACCCTGTGGAGTTAATGATGATGTCTTAGAATAGATCAGATCTTGTTTACAAGATAGACACCAGTGGGTTACTGTTGGACCAATTAGATCAGATATCGTCCGTTACTGTTTCCTGTTCCCCAGGGATCAGTTTTGGGACCAAAATTATTCTGTCTTTTTGCAAGACCCATTGGAACAATGTGTCATCGCCATGGTATGAAGTTTTATAGCTACGCAGACGATGCACATGAACAGTTTACATTGTAAACAACTAAGATAAAAATTGGGTCAACTAGGTATCTCGAAAAAAAAACCTGCATCACAAACATAAGATCTTTATTCATTATGCGTATTTTTGATCAACAGCAATGGAAAACACGTGCTATCAGTTGTCAAATCATGTCAGCATCAGATTTTAAACATCGGGCGGATAAGACGCTTCTTAACAAAGGAATCTTGCACAATCTTGGTTAACGCCTAACATCTAAACCTGATTATGTAAACTGTCTATATTTTGGACTGGGGAAAACATAGGATCAATGCATCTGCTCGTTTAAACGAGATTGCCGAAACGGGAACACATATTTCCGATTCTGGCGGAACTCCATTGGCCTCGATTCAAGGATTTGACCAATACATATTGTTCCATCCACGGATCTGCGCCGTCATACATTGCAAATGAATACAAACCAAGTCTATCATTAGGGTAAAAATCGAAGTCGTGACTTGTTGTGCCAACAATTAGGAAATATACGGACAACGCCAACTCAGTTTGGCTGCAGCACGTCTTTGGAATGACCTTCCATATGTCATCAAGAAGTCAACGTCTACTGACATTTAAAACAAACGTCTTAAAACTCATTTTTATAAACCAGTTTTTAAAAAAATTTTAAATTTGATTGTAAATTCTATTATGGAACACACAAAAAAAAATACCTGTTAGGTATCGATCCCAAAATAAGTGTTTTATTTATATAGATATAAGATCTTATGGCATTTGATTGTGTTTGACCGGTCACACTCGCGGTGAGTCCTATATCTTGATTGGTTAAAGGGAGTAACCCATAGTCAAAATCAGTGTGCAACGAACGATATCAATTGGTATGAAACTTGAAAAGGTGAACCGAACGAACAAGGACCAATCTCACAACTCTCTCAAGGATTGCAAAATAGAGTTGGACAAACACGGACAGGACGGATAAAACAAATGGACACACTGGGGGCGGGGTCATGTGCCTAAGAGGAGTAAACAACTGCTGTTGACCGATCACACCCGCCGTGAGCCCCACATCCTGACCAGTCAGACGGAGTCATCCGTAGTCAAAATCAGTGTGCAAAGAACGCCCCAACAATTAGTATCAAACATGGATGGCAGCATTTGACCTAATGATAGGTTTATTGGCAAACTAGATCCTAATAATTACCATACAATTTGCAAAATGCTGACTTTAATGGAGACTATTGCAACCTAAATATATTTAGTTAACCAACGATATATTATGTCCCCAAATCAAATTCATTCCATAGCAAAAATATTAATTTTCTTTTATCAAAATGTACATAAATACTGAAAACTACAAATCACAACTAAAACGAAGCGTTGAAATGTCAAGCACTGTTAAATTTCGCTATTGGGTTAATCGTATTGCCTTAACGTGCGGCGTAAAGTCTACTCCAAACAGATACCTAAAGGCATTTATTAGATGTGCAACTTTAAGAGTTTTGTGTTTACATTTTCAGATTTTTAAAACAAAATAGGACATGTTTGAAAGTATCTTTACTGTATAGTATTTATGGATACTTGTTTATAAATACGTACCCTTACATGTCTACTAACTAAGAGGCTAGAAACTTGTTATAACTACTACCCGTTACTTTGTAAGATCATGAAACATATTTTATTATACCCTCATCCATTATGGAATGAACGAATCAAATTTCAATAACACCCGAGGGTTCAATAATCACTGTGCACATATATTGTCCCTCAGTTTAAAGAGAATATAATTACCTTCGTTGCATAACATTCCCTTAAAACCTCTGCCGCAGCCTTCGAGACAGGTCCCATTCACGTGATGACATTTCTCAAGGTCCTTGCAATTACCACAGGTTTGGTTACAGTTTATACCATATCTTTTCATGGGGCATTCTAAAAATCATCGGTGAAGATGCATACAATAAAACGGTAGTGATTAAAATTTGAAATGTCTACTTTTTGAAGGATGACAATTATACGAAAGTCTATAACCGATAAACATGGGTCTAATTTTGTAATACTACCCCTACAACTGATGACGTCTCCGTTTGAGTAAAACATTTTCAAATGATGAACTTCATAAATTTTAGAAGAAAAATATCTTACAGTGGATTTGAACTCGACATTTAGATATATCGACGACGTTTTTGTCTCTGAACTATAATCACTTTCATTCACACGTCGACTTGATATATCCCTGTGAATTCGTGATAAAGGACAAGAAGAGTCAACAAAAGTAAATACAAAAAATAAGAATAGGGCAAGCAAGTACCCCTGGGCATACCAGAGGCGGGATGATATGTCTAGGAGAATTGAGCATCCCATGTCGACCTGTCACAGCCGCCGTGAGCCCCATACCTTGATCGCGTAAACGAAGTAATCCGTAGTCACAATCAGAGTGTGTAGAACGTCCTCAATTGGCGTGAAACATGAAACATTTCACGGAATGACAAGTTGTATTAATATTGTATTATGTATTTAAAATAACCATATAATTTCCTAAATGCGGACTTTAAACGAGGTTGTTGAATATTATGTTAATACGGTTCGGGAAACAAGTAGTGATATTTTCAGAATACAATTTATCGTTTCCAAAAAAAAAAAAAAACACAAAAAAACAACAACAAAAAAAACAAAAAACGAACCTGAAGATGACCTATTATTAAATTTGAAGTATCTGTCTTCCCATTACATTCGAAAAAAGTCACTCATTTTTCACATAAGCTTGACGCTGATGGCCGTTATGATGAGGTTTCTTTGTCGTGTCAAAACCTGCGTGATACTGTTCCTCTGTTTTCAAGCCCAAGCACAAAATATACCTGACTATCAATAAGTTAAACGAAACAACGATGACTACCGATATTGACGTTTGGATTTGACGCCTGAGCACGGCATTCTCAGTTGCAAAGAGCGTGCCAAAATCATTATAACTATCGCATGTCTTGTTATTTAACCATAGGTTAACTTCTGTCCTCATTTGAAGGGAAGATAGAAACTAATACTTCCCTTCTTTAGGCTACCGATTATCTTAGGTTCATGCTGAACTAACACGTTTATCTATAAACTTCAATTCAAGGCAACACCACAATTGAAACGCGGGTAAGTGTTACCGTTTCAAAAATGCTGATTCCACTTCTGGTGTTTCCACATGTCCACGTTTGCCCTTCTTTCAATTTTGTATTCTTTATGTCAATTATTTGATTGATCACTCGAGCGTTACTGAGATGACACCAGTTTTAAGTGAAGTACCACAAATTTCGACCCATGATGAGCGCTCATGGACGTATCAGTGAATATTCTATTACTTTTATTTGTTCATTTTCGTTAAGCGTATTTTCAATTTTTTCATCATATAAAAAACTGCACATGACATACGGACACAAACGTACAAATAGGAGAATTAAGGTTGAATATCGATGTTGAAAACTCTATGTGAAAATGAATGATTCGTTTTCCCTCTAAAATATGTTTAACTGCGATGTAAGCATAGACGTATTTGTGCTACGTTTGTTTTTTACGTCCTTTCGATAATTGCTCACTCATATTGGAATTTGGACAGTTGTAGGTAAATACCAATATGGATCGCGGTGGCCGAGAGGTTCAAGCGTTTGCCACGCATGCAGAAGGCCGGGGTTCGAATCCCAGCCTCGACAAACCTAAGTAGTTAAAACAGGTAGTGAGAGTTCCATCGCCAAACGCTCGGCATTAGGTGTGGATGTAACGAGTCCTCGGATGACCTGTGTCACAGTATATGTGGCACGCTAAAGAACCCTCACTGCTAAATGACCGTAAGCACCGAGGTTAGGCCTAAATTCCAAGAACTTCACCGGTCTTGGTGACGTGTCCATATGAATGAAAAAATCTCGTCATAACATTTCAGGTTTTTCAACGTTCCAACACCCATCGTGACAGAGGTCTTCTGTTTTTAGGCCATATCCAAAAGACCCATGACTCAAGAAAATTTAACTTCCTCTATTTATGTCTTAGTTTTGACGCGGTCATGGAAATAGCTCTCATTCCGAGGCCTTCCAATCGCGCAGCAATCGACGTACCCCTGAGCTACTGCGGCTGGCACATGTTCTAATGCATATACTTCACTTGATATCATGTATACACCTACTTGCATCTAAACTTAAATAAAGCACCTGACTCGTTCATTAAGGTACATACAGGAAACTTAAGAGATTGCACTAGTAATTTACCTCTGTCACATCGCAGCCCGTAATAGCCCGGACGACATCCAGCCAAACATTCTCTCGTTGTTCCGTTGCAAAGTTTGAGATCTCCATCACAATTGTCAGAGCATGTTTGCGCACAGTTCTTTCCAAATCTCCCAGGAGAACATTCTGAAATCAATAAAACCATTCAATATGGCTCCTTTATATCTAAAATAGTTTATGCTTTTGAAATTGGATACAAAACATTGTTATATGAACGTATAAACGTAACATTTTTGTGTAGAATTGGTATTTGTTTGGTGCAAATCACCCTGAGTCTTACCACTTTTACAAAGATGTCCTTGAAATCCGGAATCACACCCATTTAGACATGATCCGTTTATATGGTGACATTGTTTATAATCTAGGCAGACTCCACATTTAAGTTTACAGCCAAGTCCATATTTTCCTCCGTCACATTCTATGTACAGCAAAAAAAAAAAAAAAGAAATAATAAACGACATTCTCATCAAGTGAAATGTTAATGTTAGTTAATTACATATACAATGTACAAATAAATGCACATATCAGGGGGAAACGGAACAAATAATTCCAATTTCAGCAATGGATTGTCGTCTTCCATTTAATCAATACGTTACCTTCGGTACAATATAATCCCCTCCAGCCTGTATAACAGGGAGATGTACACTGCCCTGTAAATCTGTCACACGTGTCACAATTAGTGCACATTAGAGAGCAGTTCTTCCCGTGCCAACCGACAGGACAAGCTAGAGTTAAAATCAACACAAAAATATTAGCATCATAGTTAATGGTACATTTTCTCAGATTTATTTCTAAGGTAAAAGTTACAAATTCATTTTTTTTTAATTTAAAGTTTCTTAAAGTACCTGGACCAAGAATTGTACGCACATGTATGTGATAAACATGTTTTACATTGTTCACCATATAAAGTACACTCAGTATTATCTAGATGACCTTTAGCGACTGTAATGCATAAAAATGTATCATTATCTGTCTTTGACACTTGAATTCACATTTTTCATTTAAAAGGTTATCTTTGGGGAGGGAACGCATTTGTGATAAGACTTTGTGATACATAATTATTGGATGGCTATATATTTTGATAATAATTCATACTACGTTTTCGAAAGGCCACCTCTTTAATAACTTTAGTATAGCATGCATAGTGCATAATCAACAAGCACTAATATATATATATATATATATATATATATATATATATATATATATATATATATATTTCGCCGAGACATACGTGTTTTGCATTTGTTTCTGTAGACACCAACGTCACATCCGTTGATACACGTTCCGTTCACATTGTTACACGTCATCCCGTTACTACAGTTACCACATGTCTCCATACATAGTTCTCCGTAATACTGAACGTTGCAAGCTACAAATGAAATACATCATGGGGTAAAAAGGTACAATTCTGAAATTTATATAAAGAAATAAGTAACACTGAAACAGACATACGTAGTTCACACTGATGTCCCTGGTATCCAGGTTTACATCCCTGACAGGCTCCAGTCTCTATGTGACAGTATCGACAGTTATCAGGACAAGGTGCAGCACAGTCAGGTCCGTAGTAACTGGGTACAGAACAACCTTAGTAGAATTAGTAAACAAATAAAACGCAATCAAATCCTTCGAAACTAAGTACATGATAACCTTAGAAAATATTTTACATTGTAAAGTACTATTTGAGTTGTATTAGACTCAAATTAGGTAATTTATAGAGAAATATCATGAATCATCAGACGTTAAATATTACAAGTTTATGAAAAACGTATTAATGGACATGCAAGATAAATTATCACAATGTACAGTCTATAACCTTCCTATAATAAAAGCCGACATAGATATGAAGAAGAAAGTTTTGGAAAATACTTCATCAAAAGTAATTGACAAAATCACTTAAGGTAGCGACGGATAGCAACCACGTGATCAGTAAAAAAAATGTGTATTTTTATCTGAATTTATTTTCCAGAATTCCTTACTCCGTCATAGAATAGTTGAAAAATGAAAAGGGCTTACGAAAGTGTTTTGTTGCATTGACTGACTCGCCTAGAGAAAATCAGTAACATATTACATAAGTATACGTCAATGTCTGTGCTAATGGTAGATGAAATGTTTCGTCGTTGTGGTACTTTTGCCAAACGAAATGTTAAACCATCAATCCATGTATAGATGCGCTACGTAAACAAAATTATTAATTGATGTATTGTAATGTTCGAGTGCTGCATGCTGTGAGATTAAATACTGTCTATACAGCCATTGAGAGGCTAAACAAAGTTTCTTCCTACATGAGGAATTTGGTGGAGGCATTTAACTTGGGCAACGAAATCATAGTTTCGTTTGGTGAGTGAAAAAAAATGCCATAAATTTATATTCAAAAGTTCAACTCACGTTTCCTCTGCTATTTCACAACGCGATTTATAATAGCATCTGTAAGTTTAAACATACGTCATACAGTAGATGTATTATTTTGTACATATATTTATGTATTCCATGTGTACCTAAAATATAACTCCCACCTATGCATGTAATTGTAAACGGATGCCATGTATATGTATACCACATTTGTAAACATGAGTTCTCACAAGTTTGCCTCTTTTATTATGGAATTATCATACCTTGAACTACATGTATCAAAGTAATGAAAAAGAAATATCTGTATAGATATACATGTACTATGTAGGGGTATGGGGAAACCTGATAGAAAGTGGTTCACACAAACATGTAGGATGACAAAACCTTTTTAAAAATTATGTAAATTAATCACAAGCCTGCATGTGCCCCCTCATAGGCAAATGTATCTATTGTACATGTATGTATAAGTAAGATATGTATACGACATGTGTCTTGACCCACATTTTGTAAATAAAACATATGTAATGAGTCTATGACAGTTTAGGAAAACATATATGTCATCTCATATTGCAATATATAATTTTAAAACATCAGTATTTAAATTTTCACTGAATATCTGTTGAGACACAATTTCAAACTCCACATTGTATGACACAGTCTAATTACTCAATGGTATACTAGGCCTAACTGTGCAAATATCAATTATGATGATCTTTTTTCTAGGCATCAGCCTGAGGACCAAAGGAAGTTAGATAGGACCAGTGTACGTTGAAGTGGGTTTCGAGTCAACAAGTTCAACAGCAAGAGAGGTACTATATTTTCTTTAGATTTTTTTTCCATTTTAATACCAGACAGCATTTTTAAAGACAATTCTGAGTATATCAGATGTTCATATTTTTTCATTTAAATATATTTATCTCTATTTTGAACAGGTACTCAATTTACAGTGATGATGACGTATCCTCTGGACCCACACAACTCCTCAAATTTAAAAATGTTTGATCAACTTCTGAAGATTAAAGAACTTCTGCAAAGTTTGGGACTTGGACGAAAAACATTTAAAAAAAACTTATGAGCTCAGATCATTGGATGTTGTACGACATACTTTAAAGTAAACTGTGAATTTAAGGGAAAGAATTACATGTACTCGTTTATCACATGTACCTGTATATGCCTTTTGAAAACAATAATATTGGATAGATGTAAAGGAAATATCACGGTTGATTATTCTTTCTTAGATATTTTAGTAAAAAATGTGCCAATTTTATAACTTCAACCAATGTGTTTGAATTTTCCTTATATATCAAAATTTCGTTAAAACATGCATCGTTGATACATTAATGCACATCAAATTTTTAGAAAAGTTTCATAATGGAACTAATTCACCCCCTCCCTTATACATACAGTGAACATATACCTTCACCTGGGAAAATACAGTTAGTTAATGCAATATACATGCATTCTCAGTTATCCAATAATGAGTTTTTTGGTTTATTTTGAAACCACAATGGGGAATCTTAAACTTATGAAAGACTGTGGGGGCAAGATGGTTCGATGGGCAGTCCATGGGTCTCTTTCCATTGATATGAATCATTTATAGAAATATGAAATGGTTATTTAATATTTTAGATACTACTTCACTAACGCCATATTTTGGGTAAATGTGGCCAATTGCCAAGTCGAATCATCCCATTGTTTTCCTTAGATGCATTTTGAATTTCTAATTAATGTTGATTTTATATCTGTTTGTGTTTAATTTACATGGCTATATATGACAAAGAATATTTCTGGTGTCAATAAAATTTTTATTGGCTTCTGTGTTAATTTGTTCAATTTTGGCATTTTTTTTTTGGTCTTATCCGACCATATATACTTGTAAAATGAAAGAACCTACGATCACCAATAAATGCTGCAAACCAAAAAATATTCTACGTGCTCGTATATAACTGGTCTAGACTGTTCTTCAAATATAGTGAAAACGACAATGATATATGACAAACAGAATTATATGATCATGGATGGTGCCGATATATCTCGACTTCAGCTGATCCTTCGCCAACTTCCCATATTTATGTAGCAATATTTCTTTACTACCTATGTATGGTGTTTATGTCTCTCAACTAATTTGATAAGTAAGATCGTGTTCTGCATATGATGATTTTTTAAATCGTGGTAGGATCCTGCAAAATATGTTGATGTTACACAGGTGTCTACAGTCTCGTTTAAACATGGCCATTTGAAAATTATATGGTCGTTATAACGATCTAATTTACAAATACAATCTGTCATTGGGTACAAACCAATTAAAGTCATTCTACTTAGTTTGTACATACTTAGTGTTAGCATTTTTCTAATTTCTAAGATAAAATACCAACAAAGAACAAGGGGCATTATGGCTAAATACCGCACATATTTTTTTCATCTTTTCAACTTTCATACCATGCTTAATGACTTTGTTTATTTACACAACTAGGATGTTCTTCTTATCCCACTTACATGAAAATAACGTAATATTTTATTATGACGTCATGAATATACACTAAAGATGGGTTGTTTAGCGGAATCTGTGAATTTGAAATAGAATATAAACACATTTTAACAAAAACAAATACTTTTGCATGCAACAACCACATTTATATTTTGCATGTTTAAGTATCCATTAATATTCTTCAATCATTATCAATATGGTGTCGGTTGTTGGCTGCAACAATATGGATTTTCAAAAAGAATGAATGCGGAAATCGGCTGTTTTCGATACGTAAAGTCAATATTTTGCATGTTATATAAAACTGAAGCAAACTGTTCCATTATTTAACCTCATGAACTTTTACTTCATTTGCGATTTAATAAATATGTCCAGTCAAACAATTAATGCTTTACCTAGTTTGTCATAAAAAGCTGCAGATAATAAATGTAGACGATGTCTGCCTTTTGAGTCACGGAGGCGGATCAAAAATCCACCGCATGATGAATGAGAATTATTCATCTTTCGATTTTAAAGGTCACGGGAATATGTTTGTCTTTTCAAAATAAAATTATTCAAGAATAAATTGAATACAAAATAAAATCAAATACACGCATATACCTCTAATAACTCGAATTTATTTTCATTTTGCAAACATCGGACCAAACCTCGTTCATTTTCGGCAAAAATGGGTACTGATACGTTTTATCTCTAGAGCTAGATAGTTGGGATGTCTGTTATTTGTTTTTTTGTCGCTAAATTGTAAACTATCTTTAATACAAGTGTATCAAATATAAGGCATAGTACTTATTGCTAATAATATTGACGTGTTTGTGTGGTTTTATCTTAAAAAGCAGTTTTCTTACATCAATTCTAACGTATGTATATGATGCATGTTGAAATTAAATATTACCACATTAGCAATTAGATATTGATTCCAAAGGTTATTAAAACGTTTTAAATTGAAAATAAAATAACAGCAAATAATTTAGGTCTTCAAGCGAGATGTAGCTTCTCCAAAACTGTGATCGATTCGAAACTTCGACCATTGTTGTAGCAGTTTTTTTTTCTATATCGCATATATATGTAATAGGTGCACGTTTACAGGTACACATATATAACAAAGGCAATGGGGCAGGATGTATATATACATGTATACATATAAATATTCAGACACCGTAGTATCAGGGAGGGGTTACCCTTCAGTTTTTTTTTGGGGGGGGGGTACTGGTGTCGACCATTTCTCTACTATGGGAACAACTTGACCTACCATATGACCCCCGACTTTTATCAATTTTATAAAATATGCATATGTTGTGAAGATTGCTACTAAAAGTTTATATTAGTATCCATGATTAGGAAAAATTAGGTAACCGTAAGGTGATGTAGTATATATTTAGTACTCTCTCTCTCTCTCTCTCTCTCTCTCTCTCTCTCTCTCTCTCTCTCTCATTCCAAGGTGTTCTGGATAGGCCTGACGCGCACATTGAAAAAAGAAAATACATGCATGATATTTATTAAAATCATTTTTAAAAAAGGTATATTGTATAGTTACATATACTGACTCTTAGAAACAGACACGTAGCATCATTTTTCAGGGGGTGGGGTGGGGGGGGGTCGAAGAATAAGTCGGTAGTTAATTACCAAATTAAAAAAATCTGTCTGATCTTCGAAGTCTTAAATCGTCGGAAGGGGTGTCATCATTCACTACATTTATTCAATTCATAATTTTTAAGCCTGTTTACTTCTCATTCAACACTACTAACAAGACTATCAAGAATATGGGGGGGGGGAGGGTAAACTCAATATATATTCTTATTCGCATATGAAAATAGCAGATCATGATCATAAGGAGGAGGGGGCGAGCGCTTATCCAATTCAATTCATGATTTTCAAGTTTACATTATTCTCTATCAAAACTACTATCAAAAACAGTATGGCATTACCCGATATATCTGTATTCGCTTATGAAAATAACATGTATTGATCATTGGCAAAATAAAGTAGGACCCCTCCCCCCTCCCCCTTACGATTATACGTGCCTGGAAAGAGCAGTTAAATATACCACATTATCTATACACGTACTCAAAAAACTTCCCAAAGTCCATTTAAATAATAACTGATATCTGTTCCGGATATATGCATTCACATTTGATGTGTTTACATCAGTACAACTAAGCAATGCTAGATTTACACTGAATGTCGGCGTATGCAATGACAAGCCTACGGACTGATGTAATTTTCATTTATTAAAGATGAACACTATATGGGGAGAGAGAGAGAGAGAGAGAGAGAGAGAGAGAGAGAGTTTTAGAGAGAGAGTTTTAGAACTAATCTTTCTTGACGATTTAGGGGCATGTAAAGATATAAACACGGACGCATTTTTGGTTTTTGAATATATATATTACTGTAATATACGAATTGAGCATGCACTAGTTATATCTGGATGCAGTTATAAGATACAATTAAACATACCGTACACTTCTACTTCACATACATTATTGAATGCGTAGCTACTGTATCCACTAGGGTAGGTCTTTCCTTGTAGTCTCTTGCGTATGTGGGCCTTTCAATTAATTCCAACATTACTATCATCACTAGCTACATTTTTGTACAATATAATTACAATGTATAAACTATAGATATTTCTGTGAATATGTGTGTTACATCATACATGTGTAGAAGACATGTAAATCAATGTATAATGCTTGTATGTCAATGTCTTATGTATAGTGCTTGTGTATAATATATGCAAGTGTATGTGTTGAATACATGTACTTACAATTCAGTGACGCATAAAACAAGCAGCTCAGTTAAGGCTATACGGGACAAAGCACAGTGCTGTTATAAATGTACCTATGTGCACTTCGCATCATATGACGTCACCATGAAAAAGTACGTCAAAGCGTACATGTCCTGATAGTTGTATCGCAGGAAAAGTGTCATAATATTTTGTCGTTATCTACTACTGTTATCAAGTGATAAACTGTATAAGTGAAAACTTATCTTGTCAATGATTATATATATTACATGTATTCCTTTATGATATCAAATAATTCTTCCTTTTTAATATATAGTATGCACGAAGGCGATATTCATATTATATTGTGACCTTGAAATAACCCTTAATCTGAATGACTTATGCGTTTAAAAATTCCTCCATGCACATAAAATATCTCATACTACAGAAACAGTGGCAACGTTCAGGTTCATCTGCCTTAAAAAGCAATATGAATTTTTCTGATATATAATCTAGATATATTTATGCGTTTAAAAAGTGCGGGGAACAATTTCTGTCTTGTATATTAACGGTATGATATATATAAGAATGTGGACAACCTCGGTAATTCGCCGATGATTGTTGATATGTTGTTAAATTATAGCATGTTTAGTTTGAGTATGCATTTGGTCCTAACACTTTTCATGTTAAGGATTTTTATTTTTTTCTGAGTATATCAATAAAAATTCAGCTAGATACACGCATGAACCTGAACTTTTGTTCACAAGTAGGGCCTCTTGCTGTTTTCCAAAAATAAAGTGTTACGTGATATTCAACTGACGTCACAGGAAATTACCATGGAGGGAAATTTACAGTAACTCAGTCACAGTCACTATATGGGTAGTATCGTTTCGGTGTTTAATCGTAATAAGTCTATTGATATCTGTGAATTTGAGGTGCAATTATTTCAACCCATGATTATTGCCCATTTTACTATGGAACCCCTTAACCTAGTTGCGCATCTAAGATTTCTCTTCTTTCGAAAATCAATATGTAAATTTGTTTACTGTATATCAGTTGTTTGTGTAAAGTGTTTTAATAATATTCAAAAAATCATTTTAAAAAAAACCAAGAAAAAAAAACCTAATACTTAATAATGTTGGGTACCAAATGAGGATGCATAGTTTTGTCTACGACTTCTCAAAATTGGGGTAATACATGTATATTATGTTATATAGAACCCTTATCATATGATGTGGAAGACTAATTGTAGTTGAGATTATGGAATGTTATTCTTGCCATGTGTTCATCGAGCCATCGCCACGATGCACGTAGTAGGATGACGATGGCACGATTGCAATGGCACGACGACTTTAGTATATACGATGCTATCATCGTGTCACCTCCATCATGCCACCGTGTCATCGCTATCGTTTCATGGCTCTCTTTATTTTATGTATTCAATTAAGCATGCACGAACGACCAAATACACATTTGTGAATGAGAGGAGTTATGATCGAAGAAATTGCTAAAATATAATGTTTCAAAATATTTTTAATAATTATTTACCCTCTTCTCTCTGATTCAAAAAAATAATACAGGTCGTAGTATCAAGAGGTGGCACTTTTTCTGACCACATATTTTCCTTACTGTTTGCAATAGGCAAATACATTTCTTAGTTTAGTGTTCCCCTCTTATGGAAATGCAGAAACCCTGCTTCTATTAGTTGAAATTACCGCTACAATTATATCCCACACAAAAAGGTAGTATTTTGGAAGAGAGATAAGAAAATTACGATATCCAATTTTCATATCGGTGGGTGAAATGGTATTTTGCTGAATATTGATGTCAAAAGTTTATTTCTGATGTAAATTAATATTGTTAGTTGTCACCAAACTTTAGAATCATCACATTATATTTTTCGCTCTTACGAAAAAGAAATACAGTAAAACCCAAATCCCCAGAACTCATTTCTATCGATGGATTCCATATATTTATATAATTGTATGCAAGGTGAAGATAACGAACAGTGATCAATCTCATAACTCCTACAAGCAATACAAAATAGATAGTTGGCCAAACACGGACCCCTGGACACACCAGAGGTGGGATCAGGTGCCTAGGAGGAGTAAGCATCCCCTGTTGACTGGTCACACCCGCCGTGAGCCCCATATCATGATCAGGTAAACGGAGTTATATGTATTGCCAAAATTTACATGTAATTGTTGGTATCTCGATGTTAAAATAAAGTACGGCGATATTGTTGTCAAGTCCGAATATTCACATTCCCTGAATCTTTTCTTTTATATTTCTTTTGAAATTGAAACTGCTTTCATCATACATTGAAAAATGTTTGTTGCAAACTAGTTCGATACGGTTTTCTAGTACCACCTGTCTACAAAATGATTACCAAATATGGAATGTCATCAAGGTCAATCAGTGCATTGGCTGTTCCGTTTAACGCCAATACTAATACAATATTTTAGAACTTAATTCTAGTCTATATTTTAAAAAAAAAATGCACAAACATATGCGGGTATGATGCATTTTTTCTGTAATGCTAGCTACCTTCATCACCCAATGAAACAATAAAGACAACATTTTATTGTTTGAATGAATCCAATTCCATATATTTAGCGGAACATGTACCTATTTGACTATGACCTATCTCAGAAAAAACTTTGATATTGCATCTGTACTTTTTATCAAATTTAATGCAATGCTTATATTGACATATGAAATATGTCTGCTGAAATTGGGGTTATTCAATTAGAAATCTAAATATTTGTTTCGGAAAAATGTCATTGAAGAGAAATTTAAATTCCAGTAGGATAATTGGGCTGTAATGTTTATATCAAACATTGCTCCTTTCTTGCTTCAACCTGTTTACGCATGCGTATATACATATTAAAGAGGACAAGGGTACGATGGTACGATGGCCATGGTAGCATCATGTCATCGTAAAATGGCAATCATGTGATTGTCATCGTATCGCTGTACCATCACCATTGAACCATCATGGCATCGCCATGATAGCATCGTGTCATCGTACCCTCGCGGTGATGGTACGGTATAACACATGGCAGCAATGTGATTGAATATGAGAGTGTTGATTGGTTGATTGCTTTTAACGGATGTATCATACACTGCAGCGTGTCATGCAGTTGTTTTTTATGACGTCAATGTTTCATATTATTTCGATTGTGATGATTATCAATTGTAAAAGATGTGTTATGCTGACGAAAGCAGAAGCACTTCAATAAATGATCCCCTACGTATAAATCATAATGCATGATTAACAATGTATTGTTTTATTGCAATGAAATTTAATTAGATCAGTAAATGGTATTTCCGTAAATTTTCTCCATTAGAACTTGTTATAACGATATCATTGAATGTAGAAATCTGAAGAGCATTGCAATAAATTCAGAAGAAAAAAAAAAACAGGAGAAAAGTTCACTATGTTAATTAATTCGTTGGATTTGTCTTCATACTAAAAATGTATTACTGTGGCCAACAAATGAAACATATATTACTTATATGTTAACTAAATTCCAAAGTATTCACACATACCATAAACCTCTACCTCACAGAGCTCATTGAATGCGTAGGTACTATAACCATCGGGGTAGGTCACTCCTTGTAGTCTTTCGTTGTAGTAGATGACATATTGTCCGTGAACTGGACACGTGACATTGAGGACGGCGGGAATGGTGTCTATTGTATAATTTGTGTCAGGAACACACAAATGACCTTCTGTTCTGTCGGTTGTGTTTGATATGTATAACGAAAATCCCAAAAAATTTCCAGAAAAGCCAGTTGTTGGACCTGAGATATAAAACACCAGGAACATAATTTTTTAAACATAAAATGCCAGGTAAAGACTAATCATAACTACTGCTCATATTTTTTTTCCAGTGCAGAAATGATGTTAAAAATTATCAGAAACTTCAAAAAGGGAAAAAGTCATAAGATTTCCATCATTTTAACATAACATTTAGTAAATCTTGGGATTTGGGATTCTAAGGGGAAAACGGAATATTATCCTTATGAGAAAACTGGAATCGGAAATTACATATAAATTGATAATGATAAGATTTTTTTTAAATATATATATATTTTTTTTTCAACATAAGTATTCCGTATGTAACCGGGGTAGTAACATCGAAATCTAAGTAGTTATTTACAAACGTTAAATATACATTTATTTGATGTGTTATATAATTATTATGAAATATATCTGATCCTCTTAATGACTATATCTTATTTCCTTTCGCCTTGAGCATGTATCGCGGAAAAGAGTCAATACATTTATTGTGCTTTTTATCCAATGCCTCTTTGTTTAGGGTATCTATATTTAGTTAATAGACAACTGCTTTCTCTGAAAAAGTGAATATACTACGAGAAGTAAGCATCGTTTGTTGACCAATCACACCCGTCATGACCTATATCTTGATAAAGTAAAGGGCAATCCGTAGTCTAAACAATCGCATAAAAACGGTCTAACTATTAAAAAACAAGTCAGACAATATCCAAATTAATGGCAGGTTGTACAGTGTATCATAACCACCATGGGGTTTGCAAAATGCTGATTTTACACGGCACTGTTGTATTCTCTATAACATCAACTTGTTTGTCTCCAGCCTGCCCCCGTTTCAAAAGCATCGTAGTTTATCAAATGAATGCAGAACAATACACGCCATATGTAGAGATAATGATGGAATATTACCACACAAATATTAGAAGTTAAATCCAAAAAATGAATGTATAGCCTGGACTATGCTTAAAACGACTACGAAGGCAAATTATTATATATCAACTACTCAATGAAAGGTGAAGATAACGAACAGTGATCAATCTCATAACTCCTACAAGAAATACAAAATAGATAGTTGGGCAGACACGGACGCCTTGACACACCAGAGGTGGGATCAGGTGCCTAGGTAATCTCAATATAATAATAATCTCAATCACAATATTCAATACATACGATTGAAGGTGTATTTCCATGTTATTTTGTATTAAAATATGTTTACATGTCCACCTTTTTTTTGGTTCAGATTAAAGGTAAAGATAACGAACAGTGATCAATCTCATAACTCCCTTTATCAACACAAAATAGAGAGTTGGGCAAACATGGACTACTTAACATACCAGAGGTGGTATCAGGTGCCTTGGGGGAGTAAGCATCCCCTGTAGATGGTTGGACGCATGCACCATTAACTTGTTTGTCAGTAGTCTACTTTAATTTAAAAACTGATCATACGAAGAACAAACTCTTGCTTATCGAATCAGTTGAGATATATAAAGACCATACGCAGTTGATAATGGAATATTGCTTTATAGATATGGGAAGTTGACGATGAAGAAGCTGAAATCATCCCGTTTGTCATAAAGTTGGGTTGCTAGTTTGCCGTTAATATCTACTCTCAATAAAATGTCTCAGTATGAAGCAGAAGTAGACGACGCTGTGGTATCTTTCATTTCGAGTTCACAGGGATATATCGAATCGACATATTAATGAAAATTACTATTGTTAATATATAATATCTCGTCGATATCTCTAAATGCCGAATTGAAGGCCACAGCAAGGTATTTGTTCTTCTCACGTGGAAGTTTCTGAATAAATTTTACTTCATAGGATTTAAAAAAAACAACAGGTCAGCTAACAAAAGAGCACAGTTCCTGATCATGGGGATTTCAACAGACTGTTGGGAGACCTGATCACAAAAAACACGAATATAATGTCAATGAGGAATTCCATATATTTTTTTTTTCACCTTCAGAGTACTTGTGTGTGGAATCAGAGTGGCGTTTAACAAAGTAATTCTTTACGAGGCAATTGTCTATGGTGTCAAAAAGTCTAGCCTTTAATTTATCGTGCGGAATGGCCGTGTGAAGTGTTGAAAAGTAATACGTTTTGATGTTGTTGATTGTTATACAGAGTAAGAGAACATTATTCTATGTCACTCCTAACACGAAATTAACATGTCTATCTTCATGAAGTGATAAAATGACTAATAATTATTTTGAAACTTTCTCATTCGACGTCGAATGTTGTCACACATACTGACACGTGAAATATGCAAAGTAGATATGTATATCGCATTTCGCCGCTTTCAAACTTGAAAACTATGCAAAGCATTTTGAAAGTCATATTTGTTCTGCGTATAGTAATTTTTTAAATCGATGCAAGCTACTGACAAACAAGTTGATGGTACAGTGGTGTGAACAGTCTCTATTGAAGTCAGCATTTCCCAAATTCGATGGTTGTTAAAACGATCTAGTTCGCCAATACAACCTATCATTGGGTCAAATGCTGTCTGGCATGTTTCATAGCGATCATTAGACTGTTCTTGGCACACTGGTTTTGACTACGGATAACTCCGTTTACCTGATCAGGATATTGGGATCACGGCGGGTGTGACCGGTCGACAGGGGATGCCTACTCCTCCTAGGCACCTGATTCCACCTCTGGTGTGTCCAGGGGTCCGCGTTTACACAACTATCTATTGTGTATTGCTTATTCATTTCAAAATTAAGGATCATCTCCCTCATGCATATCTCTTATCCTTGGACGAATTTGGCTCCACTTTTTTGGCACGCTGTGTTTGGCTATATTTAGCTCCAAAACTTCATAGTTATTTCGGATTTCAAACATTTCGGTTGAGCATCACTGAAGAGACATTATTTGTCGAAATGCGCATCTGGTGCATCAAAATTGGTACCGTATAAGTTTTACATTATAAGAGTTATGAGATTGATCACTGTTCGTTATCTTCACCTTTTATTTGACACACTAAGAATTAGTTTTGGTAAAAAACAAAAACAAATTCAAAGCTGAGTAACATGCAATATATCCTTTAATACAACATGCGTAAAATCAATTGCGACCCGATGGTCAGTCTGCTTCAAGTATAAATGGACATATCCGACCCTAAATCAGTGAACAATCATCTCATATGTTGCTAACGCGAATGAAAGCGAACCCTATTGAAATGAAGTGAAGGTAGTCAGGGATTTAAATGTCTTGATTAGACATTTGAATTCAATGGTATGGATATGAGCAATTTAGAACTTTGTAAACATTATAAATGCCAATGCGCATTTTATCTTTCAATACTGAATCTGAATTCAGATGTAGATATATACTTACATACTTATCTAAGAACTCCAAATTCAGATAACTTTAAGTTCTTTTCCAGTATCAATTGATGATCAACATATATATAAGCAACAACAAAAAAAAAGAACAGGTTCTCCAAACATACATGCCAATAGTAAGTAGTTTACCCCATACGACATTATCCGTCCTGTAATAAATGGTAATGTGACGTATGCTGAGGATACTCTCTAGATTCACTCTCCATGTGGCTGTAGGTTGTTTAATACCCGATGTAACGCATTGACCTCCCCAGATACTGAGGTTAGATTTGAGTCCATCTACAGCATTACTAGCATTGAATGTGGCGTTACCTGGGATGTATTGAGTACGTTGCCATGTCGGTTTGTAGAGGGCAATGTTATCTGTAGAAAATGGAAACTAATATTCGATTATCAAACGTACAAAACCATGTATTTATTCTACAACAATATGGTTTCCTCGTGGATATGCTACAACATATCATGGTTACAGAGAAAATGTTTATAATGAATTCACCCTAAAAGCGAAATGATTTTTCGTTCCAGTACTTTTTAAATATATTATGAACTTATGGAATATAATGAATTGCGTAACTAGGAAATCGAAATTATTTGTACCCAACACCTCGCTATGTCATTGTATTCTTAATTTTAACAAATTTAAAACAGTCTTTGATATTTTGTAAATGACAAAAGTATCTGATCGTAGATGAAATGAAATCATTAATAGTTTTGCTGAAGTAACTGTCATCAAAAGTTTTCGACTTCTTGTAAAGAATGCAATCACTTTAACCAAGACACATACATGTAAATACATGTACACTTTATTATCTATTTAAGATATAGGACTCAGGGAGGGTCTGCCCAGGTGTCCAGTATCCCATGGCGACAGTTCACACCCTCCCTAAGCCCCATATTATATATCTCCCTCTTGATCCGCAAATAGTGTGATCGCCAGGGATTTTATCTTTGCTGATGTACAAATAAAGTGTACAAGTATGTATCTCGCGCCTCTGGTGTGTCTGGGGGTCCGTTTTTCCCCAACTATCTATTTTGAATTGCTTATGGGATTTATAAAATTGATCACTGTTCGTTATCTTCATCTTTATAAATGAGTAGTGACGTTTGATTGGTCAGAAATATGTGTCCTTGGTTATTACAGTACCAAACACTAAAAATGAATAGTTTATTAGATGCATTTCTGGCGAAATTAATAGTAGGGTGGAACCCCTTGCAACTCAATCGAACTCCGAGACGTTATTGTGTTTAAGTCAATTTTAGTATTGATTTATGTGACGCTGTAATCTAGGTTACTGAATTATAATTATGAATTTAAATAACAAATTGTCTACTGAATGGTGATATTTATTTATTGTCCTTTGGAGGAAGGCTTACATGGTTTTTCAATTGGATTACACGTGTGCAAATTAAAATTTCAACAAGTTTTAAACATGCACAGAATGGACTTACCAAGGCTTGTGTTTGTAGCTTGTGGCTACATCTTATCGGCATCGTGAGATGGCAGACATGGCATACCAGGTGTTGCTTAGTAGCAAAGATGTGGGACTAGATTGATGTGACCATCACTATTTCAAACATTTGTTATTATAAAACAGATGCTTTAATTCCATGAGTTTCTACAACAATGCATACCATCCGAGTATGTTATTTTTCGGGCCCATACTTCCAAGCAGCTTTCACAACAGTCACAAAGAGTATGGGGATATATCATACAGGGCCTCTTACGATTGTTTTACCTTGTAGATATGACTTTGCATGTGAATACTACGGTTTGTCTTGAATACATACTATCTGTGTTAGTAACGTTGCAATATAGTATGGTATAATAATCTACAACGTAGGCTAATTCACCTATATTTAAATGAAAATAGAGTACAGCAGCAATCAAGAATATTTCTACAAACGTAGGGAATTTTCGCTTTAACATACTGTGTAAGAAAGTCTGTGCGAAAATTACAATTGGCGGGCAGTGCTTTGCAGAACTGTACCTCAGTTTTCAATTTGTATATCTGGTCAAGAAAACACCTAAAAGAACGAGCAATAACAATTCACAAACAAAATACGTCAAAACCACATCTGCTATTTATGGAACGATTTACCATATTCTTTTAAGAAGTATGCAACCTTAAATGGCTTTAAGTCTAATTACTTAAAGGATCATTTATCAACAACGATTTTGACCCTCCCAGTTTCTCATTTGGTTTATTCTTACTTCGACACTTTGTTTTTTTTTTTAAGTTATCTCTCGAAGGATTCATACATTACTTACATCCCATGTATTCATTCTTAAATTTATCTACATGCATGTCTGCATTTTTTGTACATTATGATTATTACGTAAGATTATGTATTTGTACGATTTTCTATAAATACAAGATATTGTGTATGTATCATGACCACATTGTATAACTATTTTCTTCTGTAAGTTACCCTTGTTTTGGATATACAGTTTGATTATTTACTATTAATGTATTTATGTATTTGTTATTGTATTAGGAAATACTAGTATTTAAAAATATATAAAACCGTTTTAAAAATGTCTCATATACACTACAAGTGTATCAGATGATATTTTCTATATACAATACACGCCTAAGTGTTAATGCATATCACATACTTTCATATTCTGTAATTACAACTACACTTTGTAAAACAAAGATAATGAACAACAAACAATTGTAAGCTTACTCAACAGGACACAACCATTAGTTATGGGGAACGGATGGTACAACACAAATCTTATACATGTACTACATAGCAAAGGAGTGGGGTAAATTCCCTTATCCCATTTCTGATTCATCACTGCTTTTTCATATCATTTGAGTTAAAGGTCAGGCATGCGATACAAGATTACCTGTTTTGCTATATAGTCGCAATTTGCATATTTAATTTTTTATAATGTCTTGAAAGATAGGGCTTCGTTTTATTGCTTCATTCAATTTTTATTTATACAAATTGTTAGATCAGTCGTTACTCACTGATTTTGATGACGGATTACTCCCTTTACCATGGTCAACATATAGGGATCACCGGTCAACAGGGGATTTTTCGCCTTCCACACACTTGATTCCACCTTTGGTATGTCTGTGGTGCGCGTTTACACTATTCTTAATTTTGCATTATTTATAGTTATTACGAGATTGATCACCGTTCGTTATCTTCGACTTTCCCCATAAATCATTTAATAACTTTTAAAGTGATGACTTAACCACGATGTTGATTGGTTGAAAAATTCGCTTGATTTCTGTGTCAAAATTTCGTTCGGAGTTCATCTGCTCTAAACACGCGGGACTACCTTTCTCTGGAATGCGTCTTCCCCGTTCTAATTTTAGTGCTAGTTCAGAACGGGATTTTCCACACCAGCATTATGTATCAAGAAATGCATTCGTTTCATTTTTCTTTTTCATCGCTATTAAAGATTAGCACAACTAAAGATATGAATAAAATACAAATTAATTTCAAGAAACAGCATACATAGCCGATGACGTGGCAGAATATTCAACTTGATGATGTAGACCACTTACTGGTAGAAGTAGACAAATTACACGAGTTCCCATGACGGAGCAAGTGGCGACATCTGATCTGGTAAATATTAATGAAATTGAACTGCGTTATACGGGGCTCAGTCAACGAGTGCATTCTACATGAAGAGGTGTTGAACTTTTTACTCGATATTGAAATGGAGCCGAGTTGCATTCCACTGTTCCAACGACACAACCAGTGTTCAACGTCTCCCCCAACACAATGCAGCATAAATCCAGTCACCACTTGTTATCTTACTTTATATTTAATTCAGCTTTTAACCATTGCACCTTTAATATGGCGTATAGTCCATTTAAATTTGCACAGTAACTGTACCTGACCTGAACGCACAGCCATGCTGTTTTGTTGTTGTGTTCATTCTTACATATATATGTATTCCTACGCGCCATTTCAAAAACGTTAATTCAAGCTTTTTGATGGGAGTAACTATTTGTTTTTCTATCTTAAAAACATGATCAAATGATAAGAAATAAAACTTATAATTCTTTGTTTGATGCATGTATCAAACAAAACATTGGACGGAAAACATTTTCCGTCCAATGTTTCTTTTGATACATGCATCAAACAAAGAATTATAAGTTTCATTTCTTAATTCTAAAAGCTAAAGTCTGTTTAGACATTTATGAAATACAATACCCCAGGAAAGAATACAAGCATAATTTATGCATGTAGATGGAACCATACATTTTTTGTAAACTGTGCTAGTATAAAGATATTAATACTATTTAAGAAATTTGTCGATGACTCACGAAATATCAAGGAGAAGAATACATGTTGCACACATAAGCAAGGCATGCGTATTTAAAAACGTTGATTAATACTACCATTGAAAATAAACAAAGAAATATTGATATAAAACTCAAAAGAAATACGACATAGATTTACAATAAATATAAAATCGTTTACGATATCATACCATAAGCTGTAGACAAAGGTAAAACCAAAATCATAAAAGAGATTTTCAGCATAATGGCGACACATTAGAATCAAAACACGGAAATAAATTTAAACATAACACATCCAACAGTAACCTAACCAGTGTGTATGTTTTGTGTGAATGGATTGCGGAAGTTAAAGGCTGAACTACTAATGGTATAAAGTTTGAATATTTCAAGTGTCCTAATTAAATAACACGAGTCTGAATGTCACCGTGGTGTCTAGTCATGCAGTTTAAAATGCAAATAAACTATGTGTAAGAATGCTGTTTGCAATGATTAGAAGTAATGCACAGAAAAATAAAAAAAATATCACTAAAAGAAATCTCAGAAGAGATCAGAAAAATGAAATATTTTTTATTCATTGCATTTCTCCACGATTATTGTGCCTTGATAAAATGAAACGTGCTACATGAATGATGATATTTAAACAAATTAGAATTGACCTGAAGTAGTCACCAGGTAGTTAATTCCTACTACAGGTTTTATAACACAGGTCGAGCGGTTTGCAACAGGTTAGAATGTTCTGTTGAAGCACTTAAGGTAGAATCAGTGTAATGTTAGTACACAAATACAATTTTGATGCTATAAGAGTATTGCATAAAACATAATATACCAAGTTACAAATTTATGAACACTGTTAGTCTGTAATAGAATATATAGGGGCACAAACTCTGAAAAGTGCACGACAAATAATAATGAAAAATTATCTATATATATAGGAAATGAAAAAAATATAAAGTAATATTATGTCTAAACATTTATTCTTTGGCGTTGTTGGTCGTGGCATAATATATAAGCAGCAATGGGTCGCCAAGCAGGGCAGACCCAACAATCAAGCAACAACACAATACAAAGCAAAGCAGCATACATTTTTTACTGTCCCGGATTTACCGCAAACATTTATTTACCTATAAACTCATTAATGTTTTTCAATACGAAGTTTTGAAGACGTTCAAATATAGCAAAGCAAGCACAAAATAAGCAGCACAAATTCAAGCATCATTTGTTTGATCCAGGTTGACCGCGAACAATGAAATAAAATGTAATTATTAACATTATAACATATCAAGCCAATGTTCACAGTTCAATGTTTTCAAATATCACACACAGTCAGAAGCACAAACTTGCCATATCAGTTGACTGGATGGGCGCAAATGCCTTTAAACGAGCTAGCTTAGGAGTTTAGTTTTTTCCATTAAAGATGCCACGACAAAACACGGAATGTAGCAACAATTGTAGGATGTTGTGATGCTCTGAAACAAACAAGCAAGGGAACCAAGAGCAGTACCTATTCAAATACACCACAACACTTCCCTTAATTAATGGGTAGGGGGATGGGGTTTTAAGGACATAAAGCAGGGTTGCAATTATTTTTTGAAATTTCCAATAGCTTAAATTGTATGCATCATTTGTGTTTGAAGAGCATGTAAAACGGATGTGTATCCCAAACCCGATCGTGTAGGCCAAACACGAGCCATGATACAGACATTTCCTCATAAGATAAAGGCATCTATATTATAATCATATAGATGCTATTATATCAAGTGATTTGTTTTTGTTTGAACGGAGATCGGTGATATTGTGTAGTCGCGATCATTCTCTTATTTATTGAGTGATGATACGCTGAATGGTTGAATGCACTTAGGCAGCAAAGGTGGACATTTTGATCATGCCCATGATCATGTATATATCTTTTTATTTTGAAAATAGAAAAAGAGCAGTAGAGGTGGTTAACATAATATATATTTTTTAATGTTTAGGTTTTGCTGAATTTCAGTTTTGATGATAGACCTTGAATGACAAAAGAATAAAAATAATGATATGATCAAAATAATTTTCATGTAATAGACAACGTTATCAAAGGGCAATAATGATATTGATACTTATATGATTAATGTGGTATTGCATTCGAATATTGTATCTAAAAATAAGTTAAAACACTAAATATCATTTCGAAAGGTCACCAGCAGGAGATGCGGTTATCCGCTGCAATTCCATGCATTAAAATCATTACTGGATGTTTCAGTTCACCCATGTAAATCGCTTAAATGTGTTTCTCTGATCAATACTTGCCTGATGTCTACTATTTGTCTGATTCGGATACTAAAATCAATTATATATCAACCACAGGACCACGTTTCGGTAAATCTTTATGCAATCATGCTTGTGTACAGGATAATTGGGTTTGTTTATTTGAGAGATAAGTGGTTTCTTTTTTCAAAAGAAAAAGAAAATAGCGACAATGTTAAGTGCTTGTATTGAAAATAAAATATTTAAAAAAAATATATCCACAGTGAAAAATACCCAAACATGGCCCTGTAATTTTGAGTAAAAGAAAGTATTTTCAGTTCAAAATTCCATCATGGTGTGGCATAGCTTAGACTTTCTCTTCATAAATCCAGTGGTGTTTTTTTTCGAATGTGCGACACGGGCAGGTGAAAACAACCCATGGTCTCGCGCGGAAGTGAGCGAAATGAAAGAGACGTATCCGGTAGTTAGTATTTATCCGGGATACTAGTGCGCAATGGCGGCAATAAACACACGAAGCGAAGACGTTGAAGGGAAAACTTCTTTATTTCTTTTTTACCGTTATGATAGACCAGTGAAAATGATGAACAACGATTAATCGCATAAATCCCATGAAGAAGACAAAACTGCAAGTAGGGCAAACATAAATCCCTGGACATACCAGAGGTGATATCAGATAAGTAAGGCTATTCTATCCATGAATGAAATGTAAACTGTCTGAACCAAATTAGCCTAGTGGTTTCACAATTTCATTACATCAAAATGATCATTGTATTTTCGTCCAACCCCCAACATAAAATCGGAAAGTTTTTATTCAATATTGACATATGCAAGGTGAAGATAACGAACAGTGATCAATCTCATAACTCCTACAATCAATACAAAATAGATAGTTGGGCAAACACGGACCCCTGGACACACCAGAGGTCTTTAAATATAAGACATTGATTTGGGGAAGTGAATATCAACGGGGGGGGGGGGGGGGGCTAAAGTGTTAAGATGAAAATGGGAGGCCCGAGGGATGTAATCAAATTTATCTGTAATCAAATTTACCACTTATGGCATGGATGCCAGAAAAACGCACAATTGGCTGGAAAAAAAGAACAATATGGACTTATACAATTATTTGTATGTTTAATTTACTAGTTCAGAATGCAAAGTTGCAGTATGTATTCACATAGACATATAACGGATAACATGTCCGTTATATATACTACTCAAAATTTGATAAGGATCATAGAAATTTTTCTGTTTAAAAAATTAATAACTGCATAACTGGCAATATTGCGTCCAAGTGAAATCAAAAACGTCTTCAACAAACTTGCACGTGCATTTCATGCCATGGGAAATGCGTTTCTCATCACAGTTTATGCTTTTGCTACCATTGCACGATTTTCACTCAGGCATCGGTTTCTGATTCTTTCTAAAATGTCAAACTCACTTGAGTGTTTACACTACGTTTATCAACACAATGCCCCCTCAACGTGTAAGGCGTCGCCTGACGACAAAACAACTGGGCAGATGTATTGGAATGCTTGACGCTGGCTATTCACAACGTGACGTTGCAAATGCACTAAACGTGAGCCAGAGTGTTGTTAACAGGGCCTGGAACCGACAGCAAACTTTTGGTACAGCAACACACCGACATGGGGGTGGTCGTCAGAGGTCAACAACCCAACGCCAAGACCATTTTGTGGCTCTTCAGGCACGACGGAGGGGAGGCCATATCCGGTATTGACACTTCATCGACTAAGTGTAATGATGGACTCTCCCCAAAAACTGTGTAATTCTTTCTCTGGTTTGCTGTTAACTTTTTGTAATGAAATTTCTTTTGGTGTTGTTATCAGATTTCAAGCATTCCGTGTTGATAAAAGTTCATGCCGTTCATGCATTTTCATTCATAACCTGATTGAACACGTTTCTGAGTCAAGTTTATGTCTTTTATTATGTTAGTGGTAAATTACACACATATAACCTAGTGATCCTTATCAAATTTTGAGTAGTATATATATATCTATGGTATTCAGAGATAGATCATACTAACTAATTACTTTTTCTTTAAGTGAATTTATACATTACTTGTTTCTCGTAACTACTACTTTATGACATACATTGAGCATTCAATCCCTGGTGTTGGAGATCTTTTATCTTGAAAACAACAGATGCTAGTGCCACACAACCAAAGAATGTAGTAAACATAATGGTACCTTTGCATGCATTAGTAAATTAAAGTAGTAGTAAATATAAATGTAAGGAACAAATGTCTAGGGTGTTTATATTTATTAGCAAGATTATATAAAGCTCTAAATTTAATAAGTACAATTTTGTAATATTCCAGCTTCAGGAAGTTTATCCTATCATAATGGAGGTGTCTATAAACTGTTCACATTTTCATCTTCTCCACAACCACTGGGCCAAATTCAACATACCTTGACGTAGATCACCCATTTGTTGAGGGGATTCAAGTTTGTTAAAATGAAAGACCATACCCCCTTCAAAGTGGAGATAATCACAATACTGTAAAAATAAGGAGAGTCATTTAAAAATCTCCATAAGAACCACTGGGCCATGAAAGTTCAAATTTACATGACAGCTCTCTGACACAGTGCAGATTCAATTTGTTTTAAATCATGGTCCGGAGGGTAGGGTGGGCCACAATAGGGGATACAGATTTTACATACAAGTAGATAGGAAAAATCTTTTTAAAAAATGTTAAGCTAGGGCTTTTATATTTTGTATATACATTCTTTACGAACAGTTCTTTCATGTGATACAACGGTGTTTGATGTTGCGACTTTGATATGGAAGTTTGACCTACTTTTAATGAAAATCTGACCTATTCAATATATCAACTATTTAAATTAGAGCTTTCATATTTTGTATATAGAATTCTTATGGCGATATATTTTGTATCATACCATCAACAATTACCTTGTGACCTTAGTCTTATCCAGAACAGCAAGATCATGTCGATCATATTGGTGTTGAGGCATTTCTGTGTTATGTTGATTCATTCTCAATAATGTTGTTATCCTTTGCGGCTCATGTAGGCTGGAACCACAATATGGGATCAACATTTTTCATGGGAATAAAGAATGATTTTTAAAAAAAAATCACAACAGCTGTACAATGACAGGGCCAAGGTGACTCTGGTGAGTGATGTGGCTCGTTTGCCTCTTGTACTGGTTAAGATGCATGTATCTAAAATTTATTTTGGGGTATATTTGTATTTTTTTTCTTCAGAAATTGTGCATGTCCATGTCTTGGAAGGTGTCTAGGTGGGAAGTCTATAAATGCTTACCAGATCAGATGCTTGCAGAGGATACTGAGGATGAAAAACAGGGAAGTGGCAGAAATGGCTGACATGAATGCAGTAAACAATGAGCTGAGGAGACGGTGGTGGAACTATATAGAACACGTGCTATAGGGGGGAGGTGACAATGACAATGAGATGGCGTTAGGTTGGACTCCAGAAGGAAAGAGGGAATTTAAGAGACCGATAACAACCTGGAGAGGACAGTGTTGGCAAAAAAGTGGTCAATATGAGTATTGACCGGGCCGGTGGTCTATACTGGTCAATACTGGTTAAAACCGGTTAATACTGGTCGATTGAAGATTATTTGGTCATTATAGTCTCTGTTATTTACTTTAAATGTTTAAGTGACCATTATGGTAAATACTGTAATTCATAACATGTACTATCAGTTTATAATATACTTTTAAGTCATAATATTAAATAAAAAATGTACAAATTATTCTGTTGAATTGGGGAAGATGTAAAAGTTTCTGTTCAAATTCCTTAGCTTAACAAGAACTACCTATACAGATTGTTTCATCAATCTTCATTTTAACTGTTGAATAAACATTTGAGGGGGTGGGTTGGTGATGTTTTCATAACAATAACAGGCACATTGGTCATATTTGTTCCCAGCCTATGCTTATTAACACCTGCCAACTCTGCTTCCTGTGCTCAGGTAATGTCCAGCTACCTTGTAATCTTAATATGTCCAGGTACATGTATTAAGAGGTCTGTCTCCAATATTCAAGCTATGCTATAGAACTGTGACCCTCTGGTAGGTACTGAAGATATTTTGGTCCGTATCATCAAACCAAATGTATTAAACTTATGAAACAACATTTGATTATCTATTCAAAAATATTAATCAACAATTGATCCATATAATGAAAAGACTTAATTTATCTTTATCTTTTCAAGAAATGTACAAAAATAGGAAAATGGACAGTTTAAATCACAATTGACCCGTGTTGACCACTTGGGGAGTATTGACCGGGACGGTTAAAGCCACTGGTTAAAACCGGGGGCAGTTTTAACCGCCCAACCTTGGGAGAGGAATAGTAGAAGCAGAAAGAACTATTGTAGAGTGGAAAAACTGGAATGAGATCAAGATGGTAGCAATAGAACGGAGTGGATTGGAGATAGTATCGGCCCTGTGTGTTTGGCATGGAGATAACTAAGTAATGTCTAGATTGTTGGAGATAGGATGACCAGGGATATGAATGGATGTCCTAGAAACTGTACTAACACCCTTATGTATTTGGACATATTTACATACCATCGTGATTTTGCTATAAAAAACTTGAAAAAAAAATCCTCAACTCATACTGTAGCTGATTAATGTCTCAAATGAACATATTTTTAGACACACGATATCTAAACTATGGAGTCAATGTACATTTCCACAATGGATAAGAGGTTATGATATATGTGTGAAATATTTTCCTATAGTATGCACATGTTAACATATTAGTTTAAGTGATAATGTATATCTTATGACTATCTTATGACTATAGAAGAAAATGTGTTCAGAACAGAATATGTGTCTAGAAGAGGTGTTGCTCTTGAATGTAATTCAATATTTACATGGGGTTGAAAAATTATTATCCCACAACATTTTCACATGCGGCCGATATTGTTCCTTTTAGTATATCCCGAATGTGTCATTGCTGTTATATGAATAAATTGGTAAATGTTGCTTGTGTCTGTTATTCACTGCAATGAGTCATGGACATATTATTACAGCCAGTTTTTTTTATCTATCAGGTGGATTATTTAATTAATATGCACCAACAAATAGCATACCTCCCCCCACCCCCCCCCCCCCACCCCCAGGCCTCGATCCAATAAATATTAATGAATTGTCAATTACTATATTACATACTGCATAAAAGGTAAAAAAAAAACTTTATGTGATTTTTACATTTTTATGTTCTGCAAATAACTGGAATTTCCCATTCCATGCACGAAATCTGAATATTTTTCTAATCTATAGCTATTTTTACACGTGTTTACATGTACATGCGGGATAATACCCCCCCCCCCCCCCCCCAATGATAATAAGATAAAAACCCACCACCACCCCCTCAAAAAATCCTCACACTTATGAAAGATTGTTGAATGAAGTGATCAATATGCAACAAAACTACATGTAATATTAAAACACACATACATAGGCCAAATGATCTTATTTGTAAATCAACGGTTGGATCCACCGTGTCTCCGTGTACATCGAGTGAGCAGGATTTTGAGACCCCCCCCCCCCCAAACTATCGCTCTGTGTAATAAATGGTTATACAGTTAAAATATCAGTGGTTATCTACATATCACACTTAAATAACAAAGCTAAGTAAAGAGACACTGAATTGATATTACTTTAAAACTGTTGAATGGTTGCACATAAATCAAAAATTTAAAATATAAAGAAAGGGAAGGAGGCAAACAGAGAGATAAGAGAAGGAGAAAGAGATGTATGAGTATACTATGTGCGTGTGTGTTTTGTAGGAATTACACAGACATATTTAGATATGTACAATATTATACTTGAATTGCATTGATTAGTGTTTTTGTTTCACTTTGATACCAAGAGAACTGTCACGTAAAAGTACATGAAACGTTGTAAAATTATGACGTTACGTTGCAGTACAATGGGTAATTTGAACGTCAATAACTAGCAAAATTGAAAATATATCGGAAATAGGATAACATATTTGAAACATAGATACTCTTTGCTTCTGTCCCCGAGAATAATATCAAGTTCTGACTAAAGACCATTTTTGGCTATTCGTGACTCTGGTTCTTTATATATTGAATTGTATACAACATTAACCAGGGGAGGTTCACCAGGATGGGGATATGTTAATTGATCTGGTATGTAGGAGGAGTAATAATCCCAGTCGACCAGTCACACCTGATGTTAATCATATATCTTGATTGGGTAATCCGTAGTCTGAATCATTGTCTAAAGAACGGTTTAACAATTGCTATGATTCCACGCAAAAGTACTCTGAAGATGAAATAAAAAATATGCTAGAGTTCCTCATTGACAATATCTTCTTGGTCTTTGGCGATCAGGTCTTCCAACAGTCTGTTGGAATTCCCATGAGCACAAATTGTGCTCCTTTGTTAGATGACCTGTTTCTATATTCATATGAGGCAGACTTTATTCAAAAACGTTTACGCGAGAAGAAATATCTTGTTGTGGCCTTCAATTCGACATTTAGATATATCGAAGACGTTTTGTTTATTAACAATGATAACTTTCATTCATGTGTCGATTCAATATATCCATGTGAGCTTGAAATAAAATACACCACAGAGTCGTCCACGTCTGCTTCATACTTCGATATTTTATTGAAAGTAGACATTAACGGCAAACTTGCACCTCAACTCTATGACAAACGGGATTATTTCAGCTTCTCCATCGTCAACTTCCCATATTTATGTAGCAATAGTCATTGATTATCTACACATGGTGTTCATATTTCTCAACTGATTCGATATGCAAGGTGAAGATAACGAACAGTGATCAATCTCATAACTCCTACAAGCAATACAAAATAGATAGTTGGGCAAAGCTGTATGCAAAAGCTTGTTCTGCGTGTAGTCAATATTTAAATCGAGGAAAGCTACTGACAAACGAGTTGATGGTATAGGGGTTTCAACAGTCTCGATTGAAGTCAGCATTTCGCAAATTATATGGTCGTTATAATGATCAAGCTCGTCAATACAACCTATCATTGGGTCAAATGCTATCTGACGTGTTTCATACCGATTGTTAAGCCGTTATTGGCATACTGATTTTGACTGCGGATAACTCCGTTTACCTGATCAGGATATAGGGCTCACGGCGGGTGTGACAGGTCGACAGGGGATGCTTACTCCTCCTAGGCACCTGATCCCATATCTGGTGTGTCCGGGGATCCGTGTTTGCCCAACTATCTATTTTGTATTGCTTGTAGGAAATATGAAATTTATAATAGTGTGATCTTCACCTTTCTATGAAACATCGACCCAATAACAGTCTGCATTGGCAAATTAGATCGCTAGAAGGACCACATAATTTACGAAATGATGACTTTAAATGAGATTGTTGAAATCCCTGTAACACCACTTTCTTTAACATCAGCTTCCCTCTATTTAAAAACTGATCATACCCAGAGAAAATGATTGCATATCGAATTAACTGAGATATATAAACAATAATTTTTAGGCAGTTCTTTATTAACTGATTTCGGCAGCGGTCACTGCATTCGTCTTAACAAGATACAGGGCAAACGGAGGGTGTGAATTGTGAACAGGGGATGCTTACTGTCTCTATGCACATGATTCCACATCTCTGGTATGTCCAGGGTCGGTGTTTGTCCGACACTTTATTTTATTTTCCGTGTAAGTGTTATGAGATTGATCTTTTTTCGTTATCTTCACCTTTTCAATTATGCACAAAACGTTTAAAGGACACACCACATGTTAGTACATTTTTTTTTGGATGTTTGTTTTTGGGGGGGGGGGGGGGCAACATTTGGTCTTTTTTCATGCCTAAAATAATATTAAATGTTTTTCAACTGAATTATTCTGCTTAATGTTCGAATTTGAAAATGACGGAATTAAAATCTTACGAATTGCATATTTACTTTCGAAATTGTTCCTATCATGTGTGACTGCATATGCGTTATCGAGCGAGTAGATTTGAAAACAGTTCTTAGCCATTTTATGACTAGATTAGATTTAATCGTGAAACTATCAAGTTAACTGCTCGTATATAACATTGTATTGGCTTGTTTTATACCCTTCAAGGGTGTACTAGCTGTCAAAAGGAAATATATAGACTGAGTTATTTTTTAATAATTCGAAGGAAGCTATGAGAAAAACAAGTCGGTGATTTTTTGTCGGCGAAGATAGTTTGCCGTAAAAAACCTTTGTTCATGTATTTTTCCAAAAATCAGTTGTACAGACATCCGGTTTAACTGCGACTATTGTTTTTATCTTGAAGCTAATAACTCTGAGGCCTATATCATATACATTCTGTTCTGTTCTTCATCAGTTCCCAAAATGCAAACTCGCACTTTGGAAATAAAAACTTTCCTTTTAACCACATAAACCTGTGCTCCTAATTTCTATCAACTCATACATTGACAACAAATAAGAATTAAATTAAACATTGGAAATAATTGAACTTGCATTTATAAATGATACGATATTCTTGTTCTTAGCCTTAAATTTATAATGTTTTTATTCTTAAAATATGTATATATCCATATTCCAATCTCATGTAATGATGATTGATTGTATATTGTTTAATGTCCCTCTCAAGAATATTTCACTCATATGGAGACGTCACCACTGCCGGTGAAGGACTGCAAAATTTCGGCCTATGCTCGGCGCTTATGGCCATTGAGCAGGGACAAATCATTCTCGTACCACATCTGCTCTGAAACGGGACCTCGGTTTTTACGGTTTCATCTGAAGGACCGCCCCATATATTCGCCTCCTACGACAAACAAGGGGTACCGAGGACATATTCCAACCCGGAGCCCCACGAGATTATCCAAATGTGAAAAATTGTCTCAGTGTCCGGTAATCAATAGGTAAAATATTAAATAAAATACGACAACACGTTGTAAAACATAAGCGCTTTTATTTTTAAAATCTTTAGACAGTTTACATTGTATAAACAAATTATGTTGCTATGAATATAACAATATAATGACCTCAAAATACAAAGGGGGTCATTTGGAGCGTATTATTGTGACGTAATAAGAATGTACATTCACCTATTAATCGTAGGCCTAAATGAGAGAATGAAATATTTTCCTTTTTCTCTCCTTTCCACTAAATTGTCCGTGAAAAGTTTGTAAAAAAGAAAAACGTTAAAATGTCCATTTCCACACACGTCTAAATATTCACTCACTTTTATTTTACGGTATTCCGGTACTTGAATGTGTTGCTTATATACACGAATTCTGGTTCTAAGAATTGTTCCTGTCTCTCAGATATAGATTTGTCTACATCCGCTACATGTAATAACATATATTAAATTCTTAGAGTCATAAGACATATCCGCATAATGTGAATTATTTTCCGCTGAAATTGAAAGTTTGTCCCTCCTTTATATTTTGACAAGTTCCACACCGGGGATATTTGCATCTGTTGACTCGGGAATCGTATTTTCTATGAAATTTGGATAGACATAGTATTCTACGGAGATTTTTTCGGTTGTGTTTTACTGTTAATGAATTCGTAATTTCGGAGGACTTATGTCATTTGTTCATTTGGTTTCAGAATAGTATTAAGGTGATGAACTACGGGAGTCATATTCAGGTTTTTGGGGTTATGGTTAGTTAACAATGGTAATATTTTGGAATCTACGTTGTTTCGTGGAGGCGGGTTGATAAGTTCTTCTGTGTTAAGCGCCTTGGATTTCTTTATTTCATCTTTAATTATGTTTTACAACGTCTTGTATATTTTATTTAATATTTTACCTATAAATATATATATGATGAATATTGATCATTGGATCAAATGATGTCTGTCTTGTTTCAAATCGATTCTTTGCTCCCTGAAAAATATACACTCATCGAATTAGTTTTAAACTTGATGCCAATTTATTATTTGTTTTACGGAATTCTTGGTTATCAAAATGTTCTTTGGGCATCTTTCGGTTCTACCTTTACTTTGATAATGACCATTTGTTAATCCGAGAACTTTTCAGACACTTTTCTATATGAACGATCAAATATGCTGCTTCACTGCTCCAAATGACCAACATTATCTACCAACAAGATAGAACAAGAAGCTACGAAGTCCCTCGTCGAGGCCTGATCGTATTTGTGTACAAAAGTTTGTAAACCATGTTACTTAAATAAAAAATCACGTGGGGTAACGCAACAAAATTATGGCGAGACCACGAGTCTGCGTTTAAGTTGATGGTCTATATTGCTGAAAAGGCACGCATACTATTTTCATATGGGATTCGTTAAATGTTATAACGATTTAATAGGTGGCAGGCACATTTACTTTGCTCTTAAAATGAGATACGCGAATGGAACACGATCGTCACAACAAATTGAACGATGCAGGGAAGTCGGCATTAAAATTATATTGGGCAATATCAAAACTTATTGTAAATTGCTGTCGTCATGTAATTCACTTGGATATTTATGGATCACATTAAATTGGTTAAGTGATTACTATTATGAATGTCAGAACTGATCGGTGATGATAAAAAGGGTATCAATTTATTTATTACCCTAGAGGTCCTCATCCATGACGAATACAAAACGTCCTGAGAAAATTCCAGGAAATATTGTGAGATTTACGTGTATTGTATAAAATGTGTACAAATGAAGGTTCTAAACTCTATTCTGTCTGGCAGCGTTATGTGTTTAATGAAAACATCAAGAAGTTTGTAAATCTGATTTCCATGTCATAAAAAAAAATACCGACCTACCTACCGGACTTGAAAAATGTAGGTCGGAGTACATAAAAAATAGTGATGGCCTCATTATTCATTACATCAACCAAATTTCATTGTGAAGGTAAAAAAATCATATCAATTGTCTACCAAATATAAGGATACGATTTAATGAAATATATTGAATAATATAATAAGTGTATTAACATTAAAACACTAAAAGATATGATCAATTTGGACTCATCCTAGATTCATCATTTTGTACATCCTTTTCTGCTAATCCAAAATATGCTTTTAAGTTTTATACAGTATCAGCAAACCTACATATTAATACTATATACTACGTTTGGTCCAACACAGGGGTCATAACCCCTATTTCGGGGATCATTACATTTACAATTTTCTAAATAGCCATTTAGTTTCAATTGCACTGAAGAAGATCCCATTTAAGAGTTTAACACAAACATTATACAGTAAGTTTTGCCCTGTCCTGGGTTCAGAACCCCTACCCCGGGGATCATGGAATTTACAATTTTGGTAGAGTCCTGCATGCGTAATATTACTCTGCATTTAGTTTTTCTTAAACACGTGTGGTTGTAGAGAAGACGATTTTAAATATTGTTCAATTGTGGGTAGTTTTTGCCCTGCCCTTAAGGCCACAGGGGTGCAGGAATCCTGAAATTTACAGTTTAAGTCCCCCTTGTTCCAGAAATGCTTCATACTAAATTTGAAAAGAATTGAAATAGAAGTTATCAAGAAAAAGTAAAATAATACTTCTGTTCGCACATTTAATAAATTACCATTTTGGCCCCACCTTGATACCAAAAACTCCTAAACCTGATATCATAAAATTTACAATTTTAGCAAAGGATTATCTGTTCTTTCTAAATATTCATTTAGTTTTAATTTAGTATCAATAACACTAAAGAAGATGTTATTTAAGTGTTTCACATACGTACTATATACCAAGTTTGGTCCCATCCTGGGGTGGGAACCCCTACCCCCGAGGTTGTGAAATTTATAATTTTGGTAGAAATTCCTTGCTCATCATTATTATCTACAGGATTAAAGAAGAAGATTTTTAAATAAATGCATCAATTTTACAGTTTTTACCCCGCAATTAAGACCCCATAGGTCCAGAGTCATGAAATTTACAATTTCCGGTCGCCTACACATACAGATACTATAAACCAAATTTGTCAATATAGGTCCAGTAGTTTCTGGGAATAAGTTGCTAACAGATGATGCACGACGGGCGATGATGAACGCAGATCAATAACCATAGGTCACCTAAGTGACTCGGGTGACCTAAACAGATTATATCACACGTGATTAAAACCACTATCTCATTACATCGCCGTACAAATGTTTCATTCATACTGGAAATATGGTTATATTATGCTATGCTTTATCACACTATGCTTATCTACCTTCATGGGAGAGGGATACACAGAATGTATCAATTTGAGATATGGTGCATGTTTCTTGTAGTAAAATTAGCGAATGTCTTACAAACATATAAAGACCTGCGTACAACAATACATGCACATCATGCGATACAGTATGAAAGGATAATATACTATTATAAATGGTGGGTAAAATATATTTTCTTCTAATGAATGGAGTCATAGGTTGAAGATGGACTCAATTCCCCCAGCTCCTGATAGCCATTGTTGATTTTCTCAACGTCGTTCACCCTTGACTCTGTTTCTTTAGCGAAGATGGCGGAGTGTCTCGAACGATATTTTTGACTTTTGTCTAATTTCGTCCTCCTACGGAAAAAATAATTGTATTCCACTATGACAAACGAGGTTAATATTTTTCCTATAATAATTTTACGTTTGTTGGCTTTATAAAAAGTTCCTTACCGCTTCGTAAATTTGTAAACAACATACACGCCATTTAGAAGAAGTGTGGCACAAAAGGCTCCCAGAACTCCATAAAAGCGAGTTTCCCAATTTCCCTCAGCATCCTGTAGACTGTCAACTAAATTGAAACAAAACTAATGAAATAAAGCATGTTTAAGAACACATTGCACGTTACTAAACTTTCATTTTTTTCAACGAAATTAAATATTGGCATGGCTAAAATTACTTTAGAGGTGTTTCTATGAAATATTTTGCGCAGTTTTCGAGTTTGAAAGCGATGAAATTAAAAGTTTGCAAAATGCATATTCATTTCCATATTTTACGCGCCATTATGTGTGACGCCATGTACGGCCTCAGGCAACAGGGGTGAAAACAGTTGCTAGCCGTTCCATGAACAGGATATATTTAATCGACAAAAAATCAATGTTAATGGTTTGTAGATAACATTGCATTAGGTTTATTTTAGTGTAATAACTAACAGTAAACTGAACTTAGATTGTTTTTTTTTTTCAATTTCTCGATGGAAAGTGTGTTCGTGGGGGGGGGGGGGGGGTATGTTTGCAGGCGCAAGGACATTGCCATAAAACGACCTGGATTTTTTTTTAAAAAAGCAGTTGGACAGAAACCTAGCTACACTACGAGAAAATAGTTGTATCGAAGCTAAGCACTGATAAGCCTACATATGTATTCTGTTCTGATCTTTAAATTCAATACACTGATGTAACAACATATAACCTTTTCTCTAGGTTTGTACCAACTGGTAGATCAAGTAAAAATAGAGATGAAAAATAATTCAACGTTCAGTTATAAATAATAAATATTGAATTTCCTAACTTTGAATTGATATATAATGCTTTCATTAATCAAATGAACTCGTAAGATCAAGTAGAGTATAAGGCCGTGCTCCCACTTCCTAACAACGTGTGGATCACAATTAAAAAAAATATAATGACAATGAAATTGCTTTATTAAAATAAAATATTGTGGTTTCCACTTTAAAAATTGTTTTATTTATCTATCTGTTATCTTTTTTTTTTTTTGAAATGCACCCACGACAGTAGGCCTAGTTATTAACAATGTAACCTATCATGATTTGTCTACTCCAAACATAAATAGTAATTGTACTGTTTTTTGTTCTAAAAAGCAAGCCAGGTACAAATGTTTTTTTAAAAGAATAACATTAGCAAACAGTGTTTAGACAGCGAATCATGTAAACATTATTTATTCGGGATTGTAGATTTCATACTCAATTCCCTAGCTACGTCTGGGTCTTTACATCGCTCTTTGTATGCACTTGTGGCTAAAACATATAAGACTCGGGATTTTTTCAACATCGAAATAAATATTGTCTATGGTGAAAAATGGTGAATGGTTTAGGCCCTAAAACCCGAGTTAAAAAAAATATCTCACACAATTTTCAATACCAATCGATCGAGGAAGTTCACATGTGACGTTACTGTGACAAGTGATTACAGTGTACCTATCTAATTAACGGCACTTTTTGAAATCAGGGTTTCGATTTAAATCCGCATTGTGGCTAATTATTGCAATGTTTACACGAACTTACTTTCAGACTCTAAGACAAAATGTATATAATTTTGTATTCTTTGGAAACATGTAATGTGTCCTTTAAAATATTTGGTTGATACATGAATATGTGTCCATACTGACCTTCTAAACAATCGTTTCCACGCCATCCACTTTTGCAGCCATCTCTACAATTACCATTCACATGATGACAGTCACGTGAGTTTTGACAGAATACGCTACATTCCTTTTCACAATTAGCACCGAAATATCCGAAGTTGCACACTGGAAAGTTTGACAAAAATATATAACAATTTACAAAATCACAAGAATTGATGAAAATAATTGTCTATATCGCACTTCAACGCAAAATAACACAGCATTCTTTATATTTATCTCCTTGTTATACAGGTTCACATCTATGACTACAGGAGTCGTTAATGTGATGACACTGGTTTCCATGCAGACATTTCCCGTATGAATAACTACACGAAGTTCCGTACAGACTCAAGCCACAATCGATTAAAATGATTGGTATGTAAACCATTAACCATTTGCATTTTCTGAATTTAATTGTACAATAATCTGAGCAGTAGGCAAGCTATATTATCTGTACAAGTAAACATATCAACAGAAATATTATTATCCTCTAAAATAACACAGTCAATCTCATTGGTCGAGGACTGGTCACGTGAAGGAAGACAATTCGTAATGTCTCCCTCATGTGCAGGGTGATGACTGTGTTGTCTCTCTGTAGATGATAACCTTTAGTAGCACTAGCGAGAAAGTTCTATAAAAAATAGCTAAAAATATGCAGGATTGTTAATCATTAACTTCAACGTCAACATTGACGGTCACAAATAACAAATGAGTGGAAAATATTTCCATTCTATTGTAATTTTCACTTGATGTTTACGTTTTTGTTTTGTAATATGTCACGGAATGAATTGTTTAAGTTTGACGTGTTTTTGCCTGATTCTAATGTGACGTCACAATTGAAAGCTTCCTTTCGTTTAACTTTCTCAGACCTCAAAGCACCCATAACAGACACATGGTACAAGTCAATAAATGTGTGATAGTTTGTTTTAACGTTCAGATTCTTCAGGATGATAAAAATATAATGGATTGTTTAGTAGGGAGACATCAAACATTCTCAGGTCCAAGTATGGTTATCACCCTCGGGCGCATATTATTCGTAGACTATCATGTGAATGGCGTTTCTGTAACATCTTTCATGCGACATTTGGATTCCAGTGTACAATATTCATGTGTATGAATGTAATCCAATATGTAATATATCAAGGATCTCCCATGCTTTTTTATATGATATATATCCAACGAATTGTGTGTTTTCTAATAGATCGTGTATTTCATGATATACACTATTCAATTTTAAAACAGTATTGATGGGAAGTTTACTCTCTGACATGTTCTGCAAAGAAATGAGACCTGGGTAAAATGTGGGTGTATTTGTGATGTCACATGCCGAGTAGGAACACATAGTGTACTCATAAAAATGCATTTAATGGGTGGTATTCACTGGGTAACGGAGTAAATATGTGATAAAAATCAATATATTGATATTACGAAGTGTACCATTATGCTTGTAAATATTTATTGATATTATCTAAGCCCAAAACATGCATGTCCCGCTCGGTTCAACGCTACATAAACGAGGCAATGTTCTTATCAACATATTCAAATTATGTTAACTTCAAATCAATCCTAAACCTGGCTTGGATTTCTCGAAAAAAATCATAAGCTTAACTTTATGTTTTCTTCTATTTGAGTTGTCAAAATTTGAATAAAATATAAAACTTATGTCCAAGTTTCGACTTAAGTTGCTTTCGAGAAATTCAGGCATGATAACTCAACTATATGTTCGCAGATTGGTAGAAACTGTATGAATCTGAAAGTTAAACTTAGAACACGATATGCTTACTCCTCCTAGATACAGGTATGTGCTATATATCAAATGAACAAGAGAAATGAAGATAGATACTGTAAATAATACCCAGTCAACATTAGATAAGTTTTATATCTTACCGGTTTTACAGAGTATTCCCTTTTATCCAGAATCACATCCACCAAGGCATGTTCCGTTTATGTGATGACATTGTTTATAACCTAGGCAGGCTCCACAGTCCTCATTACAGCCATCCCCGTATTTTTGTTCGTCACATTCTATTGATTTGATCATAGTAGAAGAAATAACACGGATTTTTAGGTATAATTTAATGTTACTTGATAAGTATAAAAAAGGGAAAAAAAATAATTAGAATGGTGTACACAGGAATACTTCATTATATTTTCATATTTTGACAATGAGAAATATAGCTGTATTTGATCAATACTTTACCATCGGTACAACGTGCTCCCTTCCAGCCTGTATAACAGGAAAATGTACAATCTCCTGTAAATCTGTCACACGCGTCACAATTAGTGCACACTAGAGAGCAATCCCGCCCATGCCAACCAACGGGACAAACTGGAAAAAAAATCAGTAATACGATTGATTAGTCAGACGTCATTGATTGCATATTTTCAAAGATTCATTTCTGGGTAAAATCCAATGTTCGATTTCAAAATGACCTAATGATTTCTTCTCACTGAAGGTGGTTTAATCGAAAATCGTATGTAACGTTCAAAATATACGTGAGATTTGTGATTTACATTTTACGTTATATACACCGCATATAAATAGCAATGAACGTTGGAAACCGCTATATGTGCTTTCTGCCCATTGATATTGAATTCATTTGATAAAAAGAGGGAAAACCTGTGTGATAGGCCTTCACCAGATGACATTATTGAATAGAGATTTACTTTGGTAACAGTTATAGTATAGAATACATTTTTCGAAATGTTATCTCTTTCACAATTACATCCCAACATGCATAAACAGCGTTTATTCTATATTATATCTCCAAGACATACGTGTTTTGCATTTGTCTCCGTAGACGCCGACGTCACATCCGTTTGTGCACGTTCCGTTCACATTGTTACACGTCACCCCGCCACTACAGTTACCACATCTCTCCTTACATAGTTCTCCGTAATACTGGGGATTGCAAGCTACACATATAATACATCATGAAACAAGAGGTCAAAGGGCTCACCTGAGTCAACTTGGCTCATATTTAAAGATTTTCCCTATATATTTGATGCAAAACTTTGATCCCCTCCCCTTGTGAACCGATCCTACCCCTGGGGGCCATGATTCTAAGAACCTGAAATCTGAAATATGTCAGACAGCTTTCATGTAAATATAAGCTTTTCTGGCTCAGTGGTTCTTAAGAAACAAAATTAAGATGATTCCTACATATTTGCTTGTAAAACTTTGATCCACTTTTGTGGCCCCATCCAACCCCCAGAGGCCATTATTTTAACAAATTTGAATCTGTATTATATCAAGAAGCTTTCATGTAAATTTCAGCTTTCCTGGATCAGTGGTTCTTGAGAAGAAGATCCTTTTTAAATATATATTCTATATATTAGTATGTAAAACTTTGATACCATATTGTGGCCCCATCCAACCCTTGGGGCAATGATTTGAACAAACCTGATTCTGCACTATGTCAGGAAGCTTTCATGTAAATTTCAGCTTTTCTGGCCCAGTGGTGAGCAAGGTGAAGATAACGAACAGTGATCAATCTCATAACTCCCACAAGCAATACAAAATAGATAGTTGGGCAAACACGGACCCCTGGACACACCAGAGGTGGGATTAGGTGCCTAGGAGGAGTAAGCATCCCCTGTTGACCGGTCACACCCGCCGTGAGCCCCATATCCTGATCAGGTAAACGGAGTTATCCGCAGTCAAAATCAGTGTGCCAAGAACGGCTTAACAATCGGTATGAAACACGTCAGGCAGCATTTGACCCAATGCGAGGTTGTATTGACGAACTAGATCGTTATAACGACTATAGAATTTGCGAAATGCTGACTTCAATCGAGACTGTTGAAATCCCTGTACCATCAACTTGTTTGTCAGTAGCTTACCTCGATTTAAAAACTGACTATACCCAGAACAAGCTCTTGCATATCGAATCAGTTGAGATATACAAACACCATATGCAGGTGATAATGGAATATTGTTACATAAATGTGGGAAGTTGACGATGGAGAAGCTGAAATCATCCTGTTTGTCATACAGTTGAGTTGTTAGTTTGCCGTTAATGTCTACTTTCAATAAAATATCTAAGTATGAAGCAGAAGTGGATGACTCTGTGGTGTCCTTTATTTCCAGCTCACAGGGATATATCAAATCGACATATGAATGAAAGCTATCATTGTTAATAGACAAAACGTCATCGATATATCTAAAAGTCGAATTCAAGGTCACAGCGAGAGATTTTTTCTTCTCACGTAGAAGTTTTTGAATAAATTCTGCTTCATATGAATATAAAAACAGGTTAGCTAACAAAGGAGCACAATGTCTGAGAAGAAGATTTTTCAATGACCCCACCCTATTTTTGCATATTTATGACTATCTCCCCTTCGAAAGGGACATGACCCTTCATTTGAACAAACTTGAACGCCCTTTACCCACGGATGTGTTGTGACAGGTGTGGTTGAAATTGGCCCAGCGGTTCTTGAGAAGAAGTTGAAATGTGAAAAGTTTAGGACGATGCCGACGACGACGGCGGCGACAGACAGCGGAAAAATTTTGATCTGAAAAGCCCACTGGAGCCTTTGGCTCAGGTGAGCTAATAAAAAAAGACAACCCTGAACACCATGAAAAAATATATATATAAAGATATAAGCGACACTGAAAAAAACAACATACGTGATTCAGACAGCACTGGGATTGATGATAAAACCAAAACGAGTGTTTTAACCAGTGGGTTACCAAGACTGGTATAGACTCAGTAGTAGCATTGAATTTGCAGATGATATATATGCACATATTGTAACGCACTATGCAATATTTCGAAAAGCTAGCTTGTTAGTAATGCCACAAGAATAGATAATTAAAGTCGTAACACAACCCATTTCTTCAGCCAATCAGCAATCGCTAAATATTCTTTTAAGTAATGTACTTAAAGTCAAATATTAAGTTGAAAAATGTACAAAAGACGAACTTTTATCACCTCCATTAATTTGAAAGGGAGCATAAAACATACAAAAAAGTGAACAACATGTATCCATTCAATCGCCTTTGGGATATACAAAAGACTTTTTTCCCAGTTTCTTGCAGTGTATAAAACTGATCGACATATAACAAAATCACTAAATATGTTTGATACACATACCATGTTGTCTGAAAATATCTAAAGTTTGAAATCATCTCTCGATTTGAACTTATCAAAAATGATTTTGCATGACTCTTAATCGAATATGCAATATAAGAATTACACTACTTATTCACCCAACCAAGATCCCTCCCTGTTTGATGACCGTAAACCACGAGCATAGGTCTAAATTCTGCAGCCTATCACCGGCAATGGTGACGTATTTATGTGAGTGAAAGACTCTTGAGAAGGACACCAAACAATATATAATCAATCAATCAATTCATTCACCCATGTCACATTGCAGTCCCTTCCAGCCAGGACGACATCCACCAGGGCATTCTCCCGTAGTTCCGTTACAAATTATTGGATCATCTTCACAATTATCAGAACAATTTTGCTCACAATTCTTTCCAAATTTCCCAGGCGAACATTCTGAAATGAAAGGTGAAAATTAAATGAAATTCAAATCGTTAACCGTGTTTGGTGGTGAAGGAAACAGTATTAGCATTAGTCTCTATATCCATAACCAAACAAAAAATAGCACCTAGAATGTGAGGACATAGCTCAATCAAATCATCCTAACATCTCGTTACACGACTTAAGACATTTGATCCGCTAATTCATTGAATGCGGGAAACATAACACAATGTAAACAATATATTGTGACGTTATATTCAGCGTCAGTGTTCAGTAATTTTTAAAACATAGGAAATATGGTACAATCGCGTTAATTGGGGAGTGCTTGTATATGACTAAATAAATATGATTTACATGTTTTGCGGATTTTATGTAACATCCCAGAATGACGTTAACTTCAGCACACCATATTCAAATGGTAGAAATACCATGTCCGCTTATTTGTATTCAAATCTACGTCATTTAATCAAATTTTCAAAGTTCGATATATATATATTTTTGTCAGTTCTCTATATTACCCGAGGGGAAAGCTCCGTTCTCAGCAACCTTTGGGGTATGAATGGGTTTTGCCCTCTATGATTATATAGTTGATATTTGGGTAGCTTTATAGAGAAATAATACTATTTCAATATTAGACATTACCAGTTTTACAGAGTGTTCCTTGATATCCAGAATCACATTGCTGAAGGCACGATCCGTTTATATGGTGACATTGTTTATAGTCTAGACAGGTTCCACAGTCCCTATGACAGCCGATCCCGTATCTTCGTCCATCACATTCTATTGATCATAGCGCAAAATATTATAACTATTTTAGTCTCAGTCGTTCATTACCAAAAATAAGACAAAAATTTATGAAATATTAATTAAAATGATGCATGGAATCAGAAAGACTTAATTTCAATGGTTCTATAATGAGAAATACCATTGCATTCAATCAGTGAAAATTTACCATCAGTGCAATTTGCTCCCTTCCAGCCTGGGTAACAGGGAGACGTACATTGTCCTGTAAATCTGTCACACTTGTTACAATTAGTGCATGTTAGAGAGCAGTTCCTCCCATACCAACCAACGGAACAAACTAAAAAATCGTAATTAAATCTTTAGAAACCATGTACACGAAACAATATTTACATTGTAAAGTACTGATAAAATTAACCTTAAAGTAGATTTTTTAAAGAAAAGTAAAATAACATTCGAGTCAGACTCCATGGGTGATATATCTTCTGAGATTTATTTCTATTGTAAATGTCCGATGTTCGATTTAAAAATGATCCAATGATTTATAGTCATTTAAAGTATTCTAGCGGGAAAAAAACGGTTCATCATCTAATATATGAAAAAATAATAATAAAAAAAAAAAATAACGATGAACAAATTTTATTTTTTGTCATACTGTTAACAAATGTATTCGTTACAACACTTCATAATCCATTAATGTTAACGTCAATTTCAGCACACTCAAAAGACACTGGTATTCGAACTTAAATTAACAAAGTTAGTAACGCGTGTGACCACCATTTGCATTCACGGATGCTTGACAACGGCGCCTCATTGATGCCACTAAAGTGTTCAGAAATGCTTGAGGGGTATTTTTCCAGATGTTTGTTAAAGCCTGACCTAAATCAGAAAATGTCACTGACTGATTAAGTAAACGGCGTTTCATCCCAGACGTGCTCGGTCGGCGATAAACCGAGGGAAACAGCTGGCCAAAGCAAGACATCGACATTCTGTTGAACAAAAAAGTCCCTGACTACATGTGGAACATGTGATCTTGCGTTATCTTGCTGTAGAGTTATGTGATTTTGCTGTCTCGTAATGAAGGGTATCACATGACGCTGAATAATTTCGTCTCGGTAGCGTACGCCGGTGAGATTTTCATTGACAATTTGTAGAGGGGTCCTTCCACATGCTGTTATTCCACCCCACACCATATCGCTACCTCCACCGAATTGTCGACGTTGCACAGCACAAGCGTCCTGGTACCGTTTCCCAACGCGATGATACCCTCTACAACGTCCAAATGAAATCTGGATTCATCAGTTAACAGAATATTGGTCCAGTCCTGTATTCGGACTCGCAGATGTCGTCTACATCACGCTAGTCTAGCGATATGATGACGTTGAAACAGTATTGGACACACCGCTGGACGTCTTGGTCTGATGTACTCGCGCAGACGATTATGCAGAGTTCTTGGACTGATTGGTCGAAGTCCAGGAATGCTACGAGCAGTCAAACTTGCTGTCTGGAAACGATTTCTCAGGTGCACAAAGTGGTTGTCCTATCGACGCTACGTCACATGAGGACGCCCAGAACGTGGTCGACCCCGAGTGTTACCAGATTGTTGGAAACGTCACCATAATGACTGGATGGTGTTCCGATGAACTCCAAAGTGTCTTGCTATGGTATGTTGTGCTATTCCAGATTGAAGCATCCCAACAGCACGATTACGTTGGTTTTCGCTGAGTCATGGCATGACATAATGGTAAATTTTGTCAAAACTAAAGTGTTTTCCTTAACGAATAGTGTCGAAACAAACCTTTTACACTTCTTACTCAAAACAGTACTGGCCAGTAAAACTCGTGGGTACGAACACTTCAATAAACAACATGTGTTTACTAACCATGAAAAAGTCCGTGCATCTGAGTCGGGTACTATCCGATATTGTTTAAAAACATCGTCTTTATTGATTGTTTATATTTCATAGATATAGAAGAATTATACTAAATTTTATAATGTACAGTTTCTTTCTTCCGCAAGAATATTTGGAAATGAAGTGTATGTTACGTTGAAAATGTATGTGACATTCCGTTTTACATCTATCCCCTTGTACGTTGTACACTAATATCAATTAACGTTGGCAACGAAGATACATACACGTGTAACTTTGTCTTTCTTCTGCATATTATGATTTTAATTCACTTTATGAAAAGGGGGACAAGTGTGATACGCCTTCGAAAAATATGACTTCTGCAAAACCCATTTTACAACAGTTATTTCAATATATTGTGTTTAAACACCGCAACATAACATACATAAACGTGTATAACATCGTCAACACAAACGTGTTTTGCATTTGTCTCCGTACACACCGACGTCACATCCGTTTGTACACGTTCCATTCACATTGTTACATGTCATCCCGTCACTACAGTTACCACAGGTATCTTTACATAACTTCCCGTAATACTGAGGACTGCAGGCTACGAATGGAATACATCATAGAATAAAAAAGAACAGTCCCGAACAATGCGAAACAAATTAATATAAAAGTATACATAACATTGAAATAGACATACGTGATTCACACTGTAGTCCCTGGTATCCAGGTTTACATCCCTGACAGGCTCCAGTCTCTATGTGACAGTACCGACAGTTTGTATCTGGACAAGGTACAGTACAGTCAGGTCCGTAGTAACCGGGTACAGGACAACCTTAGTAGAGTAGACGGAAACCAAGTCTTACAAAAAGAAATTAAATCCATGGAAACAAAATACAATATAGTGATTGACATATTTTAAAGTCATATGAAGACGTCACAATTGCCAGCGAGGACTGCAAAATTGAGGTCTATGCTCGGAGCTCACTGCCTTTAAGGAGGGAGGGATCTTTATCGCACCGCACCTGTTGTGACATGGGACCTTGGTTTTTCGATATTATCAGAAGGATCGCTCTATTTAGTTTCTTTTTACAACAAGCAAGGGGTACTGAGGACAAACTTTCACCTGGATCCGCACGGGATGGATAGTCTAAGAAAATAATTACATTGTAAATTACTGTTTGAAATAAATGTAAAGTAAATAGTTTAAAAACAAAAAATATGGAAGGTGAAGATAACGAAGAGTAATAAATCTAATAATTCTTATTAACAATACAAATTAAGACTTGGGCAAACACGTAAACCTGGGCATACTAAAAGTTGGATCAGGTACTTAGTGGGAATAAGCATCTATTGTCGACCAATCACACCCATCGTGAACCCAATGTCTAGATTAGATAAACGGAGTGATCCGTTGTCCAAAATCAGTTAGTCAAGAACGGTCTAACAATTGGTATGAAGCACATCAGACAGCATCTGATCCAATGATAGGTTGGGTTGGTAAACTAGACCATTACGCAACCAAATAATATGCGAAATGATTACTTTGAATGAGATTGTTTAAACCCAAACATTCATCAATTTGTCAGTCGCCTACCTGGATTTAAAACAAAAACTGATCATACGCAGAACAGACTCTTGCATATCGACTTATTTCAGAGATATAAACACCATATGCTGGTGATATTGGAATAATGCTACATACTTATAGGAAGTTGACTATGGAAAAGTTCAAATCATCCCATTTGGCATGAAGTAGAGTTTTTATTTTGCAGTTAATATTCATTTTCAATGAAATATATAAGTACGAAGTAGAAGTTCGGGATTCATTGGTGTCTTTTAATTCGAGTTCGCGGTGATATATCTAACCGACATATGAATGGAAATGATTATTGCTAATACATAGAATGTCGAAATATCTAAACATCGATTTGAAGGTCAGAGAAAAAGACTTTTTTCTTCTCATGTATATTGATTGATTGATATTTTCTGCAACACTAAACAAGTTTTCAGTTATCTGGTGGCGCCCAGTTTTTATTGGTGGAAGAGAAAACCCAGATACAATGTACCTGGGAAGAAACCACCGACCTTCCGAAAGTAAACTGGGAAACTTTCTCACTTAAAGGTGCGAGCGGCATCTGACATATAAGCTTTTGAATCAATTCTGCTTCATAAGAATATAAAACAGGTTATCTAAGAAAGGAGCACAATTCGTGTCCATGTGAATTCCATGTTCATGTTCTGGTGGCAGATTACTGATGTACAGTGCGAGCAGACAGTATTAAGAACCCTCTCACAGACCGATGCCTCTGAATTATTGGGAATGTACCCTGTCGCACGGATAACTGTATCTATATTATACGCTGCAAGGTATGTGGCCAACAATTCGTAAATGAAATTGCGGACCTACGTAGAAGGATAAATAATCGCCGGTCTACCATCAAAACCAAAAGGGTCAAAGTACCTGTTTCCGAGCATTTCACGACAAAAATAGGAAGACATAGCCATAATACTTACTGGACAGATGCGGAGAAATAATCACACTGATTTTACTAAGGATAACTTCGTTTACCTGATCAAAATGTAGGACTTACGGCGGATGTGACCGGTCGACAGGGGGTACTTACTCCTCATATGTACCTGATCCTGCCTCTGGTATATACAGGGGTCCGTGTTTGTCCTATTCTCTATTTTTTTCTGCTTAGAGGAGTTATGAAATTGATCACTATTCGTTATATTCACCATTCATAAAACAAGGTGAAATTATGGATGCATAGACTGAAGTCATTCCACCTCAATGGCATGAACAAACCCAATGAGTTCATCATAATGAATGTGGCTTAGCCTCCCTAAGTTATTACTCAGTGTCGTTCTGTTTGTTTTAATATGTTCTTTTTCGCGTCTGTTTCTTTTCACAGCATCCCCATTAGCAGCCAATTCTAATCTATTCATTCTTTAGTATCATATATTCCATTACATATTCCACGCTCCAACATTGTTTGACAATGTATCGCATAATGAATGGTAATGCTTCATGCGTTACTGATGGGCAATCAGACGAAAATCATGAAATATCATTCATACATGTAACTGGATACACATAATTGATTAAAAAAAAAACTGATAATAGGGTCTATAAAGCGATCATTTCTTAATGTTCCTGTTGTTTGTAATTGAGGTAAACCATAACTTCAAGAAATCAACATACCTTTGGACTGATGTTTGTTGTTGGGGTATAATTATATCTAAGGCTTTTGAATTTTAAAAGAGTATTTAAAACAATCTCAATTTTAAAGAAAAATTCAATGGAATGGAATGTGATTATATTTCCATTCATAGTTTGATTTTGTGTAATGTGTTACTTAACACTCTACGAAACTGTTAAGTCCGATAATACATTATATGGGCTGATAGGATCCCCTGTGTTATTATTCCAAGTGTCTGACAGAGTTTTCAAGAACACAATAGACGTCTCTAAGATAAACAACTTCGTATTCATTATTAATTTGTATTCACCTGAGGATGGATGTTAAAATCCAGAAAGCGCTAGTGATTTAAATATATTTTGGAACTGTATATTTTCCTGCCCTTTTATTGAATTATTTTGACTGTGTGATATCAACTCTTTCTATTTGGATTATATATATATATATATATATATATATGTGTGTGTGTGTGTGTGTGTGTGTGTGTGTGTGTGTGTGTGTGTGTGTGTGTGGGGGGGGGGGGATAACAAAACAAAAAATAAAGAGTTGGGCAAACATGAAACCCTGGACATACCAAAGGTCTGATCAGGTTCCTTGGAGTAGGCAGAATTGTACAAACTTCACTATTGAAAACGAAATTATATCGTTAGACGAAGAATATGGCCTTCATCTATATATTTGGTAATGAGACAAGCGATTCAGCATTACTGATAAATGACATATAAGTTTATGTAACCCCCCCCCCCCCCCCGCTGGAAAAAAATATGCGCGGTAATCTTTGTGATTTCGTCTTGCTCTTAAAAAAATCGTGATTTAATGCCATAATTTGTCGTTTCATGAAAGACAATATCTATATTTTATGATATCTAAGCTAGAATTAGTAATTGAAAATAACTCCTTATAATGGACATTTGTATGCATTATACTTGGAGATGAAAACGTGTAGTGTTTTTTAAAACATTTGCAGCGTTGTTATTGCTTTGCAACCGAATATATTTGATGAAAAAAAATTGATTATTTGAGATTAACAGTAAAAGGTAATTTCATTTAGCATTTTTTTATTCTGTCTAATGAAACACCATATTGTTAAAGATTAATGGAAATGAAAGTTGAAGATAACGAACAGTGATCAATCCCATAACTCATATAAGCAATACAAAAGAGATCGGTGGGCAAACACGGACCGCTGGATACACCAGAGGTGGGATCACTCAGGTGCCAGAGATGAGCATACATCCCCTGTTGACCGTTCACATGCACCATAAGTCATATATCCTGATCAGGTAAATGGAGTTATCCGTAGTCAAAATCAGTGTGTCACGAACAATGTTACAATCGATATGAAACACGTCAGGTAGCATTTGACAAAAGTGATAGGTTGTATTGGCAAACTAGATCGTTATAACGACCATAGAATTTTGCAAAATGCTGACTTCAATCAAGACTGTTGAAACTCCTGCATCATGAACTTGTTTGTCAGTAGCTTGCCTCGATTTAAAAACTGACCATTCGCAAAAGATGAATAGAAATGAATGTGACTTTCTCGATATGCAAACTCGATCGGGATACATTTTTTGCATTGATCGAACTGAATCAGGATATAAACCTTTATATATAAGCATAAGGAATATGCCTAAATATATCGGCCTAAATTTGGTTAATTTCTGCATTAGCTGGGAGTTGTACATAGTTTCAAATATACACATCTGTCAGTGGGAATATTATATTGGAAGGTTATACAACAAATATTTTATTGATCTTTTTACCGTTGGCACAATGATGGTGTTAACACAATTACCAGAATCAGAGTAAAATAGGAATCAAGCGTTTTAAGGTAGCTCCATCCTCATGTGACTTATCAATATTAATGGTTAAAAGTGGAAAAACTTCCACTCAGTATAGTTTAATTCAATTAATAAACAAAGAAAATATATATTCACCACCTTTTTAAAGATGTCAGACATACAAAAACAAAAATATCCATCAACATCAGAAAATCACACATTTTCGTTAAACAGAATAATAAAAATAGATAAAAACTTGTTGAAATGACAAAATTAAATATCAACAGTTTTAAAACACTGCTAATTCATAAATATGTAAATATTAATCGTGGATATTAAGGAAACCAATGTATAATAGACATCCAGTAGAGGAAATTCCAGCATAGGAGTTAATGCCCTTGACAACATTTTTTAAAATCATAAATAATTGATTATCTATGGAAAATATAAACTTTTTCAGTATTATTAGTTTACTACATATTTTGTTATATCCAGTGAATAACATTCCTTAAAAAGATATATTTCTATCATGTGCAAAGTTTGATTTATTAAGATTTTTGCAAAAACCTATGCCATCACATGAGGATCGATCAACCTTAAGCAAGTAAAAATGTTTTTCAAAGTTTAGTGGGGTGACAAAGTACCGTTCAAACACTTTAGACAAGCACAAAAGGTGGAGTTGGGGATCTGACAAATATCTCTCTTTGCATGTGAGAATGACTAATTATCAATTCAAAACTAATGGTACAAAGGAATGTTCCTTAATTAAAACAAACGAGGGGTGCTAAATATCCCCATCGCTCATTGTGCCTGCGTACACCTTGATTAAACTTCAAAGTTGATGTCTTTTTTAGCTTCAATTTTTGTAACTTATTCATTTTGCAGAAGATCAGGATGTTTTGTTGGTATGCATGCGGTTGGGTGCTAGTTTTATAAGGTTAGGTGTATGAAGCTTCAACGTCATTTCTGCAGTTCAAGTTGAAACCAACATAATATATGTTTCCGGTTTCCGGAACCTAACCACTTTTATAAGGATTGTCCGTAAAGTTTGTGGCCAGCCCCTACTTTTAAAAATAAAAACGTAATTTGATAAATTATCTCTACATTGATTTATCATAAAGAATCCCTTGAACATGATGAATGTAATTACAGTTTTGTTTTTCTGAAAATATACGTTTTAAAAGAGCATGGACATTCGTTCTCTTTATACTCGGGATTATAATGCCAATCTCTTGTACTTCAAGCAACCTACAATATACGCCGTTGACCAGCCTCACAAGAATTGTTGATAGGTGAATTTCAAAATGAAAAAAATATTGTCACCCAAGCATTATTTCTTTAATCTGTTAATTACCAACCCACTCCAAACTATCGTGTCAAAAATATTTGCAAGTTAAACTCGTCATTCAGTGCAAAATATCCTATAAAACCCGATCTGATACGTTGTTTACAATAGCCTGAGGAAATCTGAAAGAAATAGGTTTATAATAAACCGACTTTCGAATCCGACCCAAACTATTATGCATATTTTCTCGCATTTACATCTATTAGACATATCATTATGGGATGTAAATACATCAAGAAAATAATGTTAGATATAAATAAAAATGATGATTACTAGAATATGACATAAAACTGTACATTGCGAATAGTTTGCAAATAAACGAAACGTTAAAAACATGAAAATATATTATTTTCCCGCCATTGTTCACAATCTTCATATATATATTTTTCCGAGCACAATCAATAATTTCCAAAAAAAAAAGTAATTGATTCAAAATAATTCATAGCATGTCCTTCATCGATCTAATGATGAAACCTTTTTGAAAGTGTTTGTTTCGAGAAAAATTATCTTAAGAGTTGAAATGTTTTTCCATTTGAAAATAATTTCGTTAACTACAGCGATGCTTACCGTGATAACATATAACAGATGCCCACTGTGACAACAGACATTTGTAGATAGTAGCATTCTTCTTCATTTTATAGGTTATAAGCCATTCGAAAATGTATAATCTTGTCATTTAACAAAACCTTTTGGAATCTATGGCATTTTTATGAGTCATTTTGGTCAAAACAAGGGTATTCTATTTTTAGTAACACAAATTCTGTGAAGGTGAGTCATATGAAAAAAAAATATCACCAAATGAGTTCCTATAAACAATGTTACTATATATATATATATATATAAGTATTGGCTCAACCCCCGACGGTCGACTTTTCACCCTCTGCCTGATTTTTATGTGGAACTGTACTTAAATGTAATATCTCAGATTTAAATAACGTAGTATTGGGAACCGGTGCCATAGAGAGAAAAAAAACCTCCGCACAATATCTTGTAAATCATTCAAAGTTTTCATTCCCCTAATTTACATTGAAATTGCGCTAAAATCCATGAAATAAATACGTTATATACAAACATACACTAGTTTATATATCTTCATGAAATCAAAATATTCACACGTACCGTAAACCTCTACCTCACAGAGTTCATTAAATGCGTAATCACTATAACCAGTAGGGTAGGTAACTCCTGGTAGCCTTTCGTTGTAATAGATGACGTACTGTCCGTGAACTGGACAGGTGACGTTGAGGACAGCAGGTATTGTGGCTATTGTATAGTTTGTGTCAGGGACACACAGATGACCTGTTGTGCTGTTGGTTGTGTTTGATACGTACAACGAAAATCCCACAAATCTTCCAGAAAAGCCATTGTTTGGATCTGAGATATAAGGAACGTATTTTGTAAATATACCATATCAATAACAGCTTGATCATAACTACTCCTCGTCATTTTGCAGTGTTTATATCTTGCTGAAAATTTCTCACAAACTGTAAAGGAAAGAAAAAATAATCAGATTTCCGTAGTTTTGAAATAAGTTATAGTAAGTATTTCTATTTTGGATCCTTTGAATATAAAATGGACCATTCTCCTTGTAAAACCTGCATCGGAAATTACAGAAATATCAATACGATTTACTCTCCAATTCATTTTGTTCGTTTAATATGTGTATTTAGTCGGCAACGGTGACAAGTGAATTTAAATCCTAGTAGATATTTACAGAATGCAAATAGATACCCATCCGATGTGTTGTATAATTAATGTGACAAGTCAAATCGCAGTAGTTATCACATGAAAAACATCGTATAAATGATATACGATCCTTTCAAAATTCACATAAAGTCATTTTTCTGTAAATAGATCTAATTTCAGTATTATTTTATGGCCGTGCAGCGTTGATAGGATTTTGCGAATTTATTGTGTTTAAGGAGTTATGCTACACCGGAGAAATTTGATATGGATGAAAAGTGGAGGATGTGTACAATATTTTGAAACTGCAAACTTTAAAATCTACTTTATTTAGTCAAAAAAGCAGTTTGAGTAGAAACCAATCTGAAAAAAAATTAAAACACCCGCTGGACTCGAACCCGCGATCTACATTTCAGTAATCGACGTGCTAACCTACTGAGCTTCTCAGCTAGGCAATGGATGTTGAAATGAATACACAAATATTGATGATATCTATATATTCATTCATGTTTTAAAAGGAAATCAGCCATTATGACGATGTAGAGTACGTGCCTTCTTCATATCCAATGTGTATTCGATTAGGGCATTTATGTTTAATTAGTTAAAGGTATACATGTCGTATTAATTGAAGTCTATGAAATTGATACAAATACGCATTTTTATCAAGAAATTTTAGCTTTACCTTTTATGCAAATTGTACATTTTAACTTGAAAAGATTAGATAGCAGTAATTCCAATTTTATTAGTTACAACTATTTTGATTGGACAAAAATGAAGCTGAACGATAGTTTACACATCAATAAATCCGAAAACTCTATGTATTCATACACGCCTGAAAACAAATAACGTAATGCGGGAAAACTATTCAAATTTTTGCAATAGTCAATAAAGTGAATGAATTGGAATTATAAGAATCAAACATTCTTTTTGAAGAATTTTTCGATGTGTAAACTGCGGACATTTTACTCACAAACTTAACATAAAAGTGCTTTGCACTTTTATACAGTTTGTGAGTAAAATGTCCGGAGTCTACACATCGATACATTTTTCCAAAAAAAAAAAGTTTAATCCTATAGTAAAGCTAACTTTCCATTTCTTTATTGATCATCCCGACAGTATGATAAACGACCAATTTCGAAATACACATGATCAGGTGACAGTGTAGGCTGAATATAGACGGTGGACAACAGGATAGACCGAACCACTTTAAACAATGGATGTGTGTAGGGAAGTTAACATGAAACTATGTTTATGATTGTGATGAAAACCAAGTCCTACCACGGGCATATGTAAAATCCCCAATATATTAATTCCACGTTTCTATGAAACCGATCCCATTCACAATATATCAATGATGATGAACAATGGTCTTCACTATATTCTCCATATTTTCTCTCATTTCTTTGGCATGATGAACATTCGTCATCAAATCCCGTGGACAAACTCAGCTAGAGTCTAATAGTCCCGTTAATAATGTTAATACGCTTACCATCAGTGTCATATGCTATATGCCATATATCTCATTTCAAAGATGGATCCAGAATTTGCGAAAGGGGGTAGGGGGGACATGTAAAAGTCAAGTATTAGCCAAAATACTCAGCCATTTTGGGTGCCAATTCTGACTTTTTCATTTCTGTATAGCAGCGATGTCTTGTAAGTTTGTGACGAGGGGGATGGGTGAGATGCTCTAAATCCGCCACTGCATACAGTGAAGGGGGGGGGGGTCGTTATCTCTCACAACTGCCTTAAACAGTTATTTCATCTGTCGTTGACATTTCTGCAAATGTAAATGTTTATTTACGAAATATTTATACGTAAAATACAGAAAACGTGTTAAATTGACATTTATTGTTTACATTAGTACTAGTTTTCCACGGTTTATTTTTTTTGTGTGTGTGTGTGTCAACCGGGGAGTAGATAAGAACCTGAACATCTTACATATTCGCCGTAAACCAAGTTGATAATACGCAAACACGAAAAAAAGTTATGGTCGTTTCTTTTAACTAAAAAAGTAAATTCATAGCCTATTGCTATGTCGAGAAATGAGTGATTGCCCCTGGAAATTCACCACCGAATGTGAGACTGTGCGAGATTGCAAAGGGTCTGGTAGTCCCGTTGAGATCCTGAAAGCTCATGTGTTTTATGAATGAAATCCCCGTTTTGTCTTCTTCTTTCCTGAGTGCGTAGTTGATAATTCAAAATTCAAAAAGGACGAAATTGGATTGAATGGGCATTATAATGTTGACTAAATTATAAATTGGAACTATGTAATGCAAAGTTATTTTTACGGCACGAATATTTTAATGACAGAGCTCTCTCTGGAAATGATGTGTACGCAATTGCGTACTTGCGTACAGGTAGCTATGCACCTGGGCTGTTTATCTTGAAAAGCGTGCGATAAAAAATTCATTCTCCAAAGGAACTGAAGACATTCGGATTGCATTTTTGGTGAGTGACCGTTAAATGTATTCAAATCACAATTCATTTATGCACTATACATATCTTTGAATATACATGTACAACTACTAAATTTTGGCGTTATTTAGTTTTTCTACATAAGACAGTTTGGTGGTTGTTTCCATGTAATCAATTAATGTATATACATAGGTAATAATTGTTGTGTGTTTTTTCAATCAGGTGAGATATCCTTTCTATGATTTAAATATATTTTTTTATATAAAAATCCAATTACTTTCATATCAGCATCATATCCCCTTAAGGTAGAGATTGATAGGTTGATGCTAAAAAAATTAACCACTGATTTTGATATACGTTTATGATGAAGCTTCGATATAAAACATAATAAAAATCAATGTAGGTAATCGACCTTGTTTTTGAGAAATAAGGCGATTTTAATAACACCTTCCTTAGTCCTTGTAAAGCGTAAAAAGTGAAGAAAGATAAGTAGAGAGCAATATACAAATATAGCTATAACAGTTTTATTGTATAAAGGATCATAACTTGTCATGTATGGTTCCAAACATTTCACATACTTGTGTATTATACATAAATTTCAAGTTCAGCAATCATTATTAACATGCAACAACATGACTTCAACAATAATACATTGGCTAATTACCTTAAAATAGTGCACAGTATTTGCACACAGGGTCATACTTTTGCTTAAGCTGCAAAAAAAATATCCATCAAATTTCTTATTTTGTTTCATTAAATGGTTAATCCATTAGAAAGTTGAATATAAGAAAAAAGTTATACATCATAATGGGGTTCAATACGGAACTAGCAAAAAATACCTAACCCCACCCCTTTTAACAAACTACAAATTTTCGTAAGAAAAGGGGTTATTAAAAGATGTTGTAAACAATCCAGGAGTTTCTTCAATTCCTGATGCGTCCCTGAAGTAGATTATAGAAACTGTATTGTCATGTTCAATTTTCAAAGAGGTAATTTGGGGATGTTTAAACATTTTAAGTTATAAAAAGGTTAGTAGTTTATCTCTGCTGCATGACTGAATCTTTCTTCTCAATGCACCGAGTGCAATTTACGACGTCTATGTTCCTGCTCATTCTTTCTCCTCCATACCATGCAGTATATTAAAGGGGTTGGGATGTAATGGAAACATTTGTTTTAACAAATATAAATTGTATTTCATTTTTTGTGGGGATTTTTATTTGGGAAAACTCTTAATATTAATCATCAAATATGATGACGAATGATAAATCTATATTCTGAGTGTAAGTGCACAAAGATCAACAACGAGAACTACAACAAAGTATAAGCTAAAATTTGAAATACATACTTTCTGTGTTATGTTTATTAATTTACACCAAGCTTTCTTTGATGGATTGTGAAAAATGAAACCCCAGATTTGAAATATATCTTGGGTCAATGGAATTTCAAGATACTATAAATACTATCATATACCAAATAGAATTATAGTGCAACACCCCCCTCCCCCCTCAAACTTGTGAGAGCCCTATTTTTTATTTAAATCTGGCACATACATGACATCCATTTACAATTACATGTGCATGTAGGAGTTATAATTTGGTCACATATGGAATACATAAATGCACAATAATGAAACAGCTCCAAGTTGTGCGCTTATAGATGTTATTATAAAATCGCGTTGTGAAATAGCAGAGGAAAAGCGGGTTGAATACAAATTTCATTTGCCATTTATTTTTTAAACTATGGCCAAATTTCTCTATCTTTCGTCGAGACGACCCTCTAAATCATTGAGTCAGTCACAGCAACAAGTTGTACTTTCGGAACCCCTTTTTGTTTTTCAACTACTTTATGACGGTGTACGGAATTCCGAAAAATAATTTCACGTGAAAATACACGATTGTTACTGATCACGTGGTTGCTATCCGTCTCTACCCTAAGTTAATGTTTGAAAAAAAAAGAAGTGCAATATCACTTTCACTTTAAAAAGCCAAACACGCTTAGTTAAGTAAGTAAGTAAGTAATTAAGTAAGTAATGTTTATTTAAAGTCGGAACTATATGCAGGTAGACAATAAACATGAGCTAAGAACGCTTTAACCGACTATATAACATTAAAAAACACAAAGCACTAATTATATATAATTGCATGCATAGACACATATAGTCATTGAGTTAAACTTGGAAACAGTTCCGGTTTTAATGTCAATGGTTTGAAAGATATGTTAGGTGTAGACTTGGTTTGTATCGTGAAATCGGAATAGCAGTGAATTATAATTATATAATTTATATCGGATGAATAATCGATGCGCAGTATGACAAATATCATAGAAGCTAATATTTTATTGGTATATTTGATGATTGGTTGGTTGATTATTTTATACTGTATAATGTCCCGCGCGATAATTTCCCCCTGATATGGAGATGCAAAAATTGCTGGTGAAGGGTTGCAAAATTTAGACCTAAACCCGGATCTTACGGCCTTTGGGCATCTGTATTGTGCGCCACCTGCTGTAACAAGAGATAAAGGCTTTTGTTTCTCGTCGTAATCAAGTTTATATATTCAACACTAAAATATACCGACGATGCACGGGCGATAGGAAATCGATGTATGCATATTGTCATAATTTACTGTTCTACATTACGTGAAATATCTGGTTATTATTAATTTGACTTTTAAAAACAAATAAGATGTAACCACTCAGGATTAGACCTATTGATGAAACGGAAACAGTATCTTGATTTGCTGCACGTTCATGATTCTACCCACTTCTCAGATTATTAAATTTTCTATCCTCTCGTTCTCACCCATTCTACTACATGAACGATAACATATCGGTTCAGGGTTTTAGTGCTGTCCCTAACTGCCACGCTATTAGCGTATCATATGACGTTATATTGCGTTTTCGTCATATCCATCGTGAAAAAATCACCCACCCACCCCCACATTCCCCGTTTTTGGTTCCGACACTTTGATAGTCGAATACGTAATTATGTAGAATGATGGGGATCCGGGTTAAAATAGGTCCTCAGCACCCATTGCTTGTCATAAAAGGCGACTAAATGGGGCGGGCTTTCGGATGAAACCGCAAAAAACCGAGGTCCCGTGGCACAACAGTTGTGGCACGATAAAGATCCCTCCCTGTTCAAATGACATACGTACCGAGCATAGGCTTAAATTTTGCAGCCCTTCACCGGCAATGGTGACGCCTCCATATGATTGAAATATTCTCGAGAGGAAAGTTAAACAATAGTCAATCAATCAATCAATCTTTCGTACGGTTACTGTTGCTTTGCTTTCTTTTGATTACTACAGGTCAAGTAAAACCTGATTATTCTTATCAATGGCCTACGATCGTCATGGCTGCGAACAACGTTTCAACATGCTTGCGGTATTCTGGCTTACCAGAAGTGCTTCTATGTTAAATTTACATAAATTGATATTTTGAATTCTCTTTCATGGACTAGGTGAGCAAGCACCGAAGCATCGGTTCCCTGGGCTAACACATTTTGCTTTGGGGGGAGGGGGGGTGCCCTGTAAGGAAATAAACTTACAAAATAAAATGTTGCATAGTCATCATTTTATTGGGTAATTTCCTATAGTTATTTTCAGGATTTCATGTTTCATAACTGCGATTTCATGGACAAATCGAGTTTAGAGCAGTGAGCGAACAACTGATATGTTGCTACAACGAATGAAAGCTAGCCCAGAAGTGAAAAGGGGATGAAACTAGTCGGTGCTTTAATTCATGTATGCAAATCTAATTACATTGATTAAACATTTGAATTTAGAGGGATGGATAGAAGGAATTGAGTCCTTGTCAATGCACACTTCATCTTTCAATACTAAATCTAAATTCAGAAAAAAAGTTGTCATTGTGTTATATACTTATTAAAGAATTTCAATGTTAGAGAAGTGTGAAACTCTTTCAAGTATTAATCATTTTGACAAAATTGTATATAAGCAAATACAACATGTTCTAAAAACTTAATAAGGAAATGTTAAGCAGTTTACCCCAATCAACATTTTCCGTCCTGTAATAAATGGTAACATGATGTATACTGAGGATGTCCTCTAGGTTCACTCTCCATGTGGCTGTCCGTTGATTAGTATCTGATATGGCACACTGTCCTCCGAAGGCGCCAAGGTCAGATTTAAGTCCATCTACGGCATTACTTGCATTAAATAAATCGTTACCTGTAATGTATTGAGTAAGTTGCCATGCCGATTTGTTGAGGGCAATGTTCTCTGTAGAAAATGAAAACAAGTATCCAATTATCAAACGTGCAAAGACATACATTTATTCTACTGCTATACGATTTCCTCACGGACACGTTACAGTAAAACATGGTTACAGACAACACTCTTATAATGAATTCACGCTAACAGAAAATAATGTTCATTCCCTGCATATTAAGAATAAATGTATATTACATTCATGAACCTATGGAATATAATGATTCACGTTGTTAGGAATCAAAATTGTTCGTCAGCAGCATCTCGCTATCAGCGTATTTTAAAATATCCTTACGTTTGACAAATTCTAACACTCTTCGATAAACTACAAATGATCACAATATCTCTTGATGAATAAAATGAAATTATCAATAAGTTTGATGAAGTAAAACTGTCATAGAAAATGTTCAAATTATATATTATAGATGCGCCAAAGCGTGTCCACCACTTCACTCTTCTTTTTGTTATTTTATGATAATTTATCGAAAATGAAAGTAGGTCTTTGATTAATTTTACGATATTTACTAATCGAGTAAGGTTTATTATAGCTTACGGGTTTCATCTCTTATATGAAACAATATTAAATGTGCATGCAGTAACTCTAGAGCAAGAGTTTTAGAGTTTATAAGTAAATTTGATTAGTTTATAAGGATGGATTACCTACGGAACTATTTAAACACGTATCATGTGTGATTATACCCTCTCGTTTTCTTATTTTGATTTCATTTCAGTTTGAAACTCCGGTGCATGTTTTAAAAGTTAACTCGAAAAGTGCATTTGTCATTCACCACTCCATTGAACGCAATATGTGTATGTACTATATTTGTACAAAAATCATTATACAGTAAAATGGTTTATCTGACCGATTCTACGATCCTGTATAAATAAAGGACTATAATGTGTGTCAGAGGGTAGTTAATAGAAATAAAGCATTTGTATATGGGGCTATTTTCTATCTACAGTAACCACATTGATAATCCATGTATATGGCACACTTCGGTGTTCTTTAAGCACAACTACACTCATTAAACAAACATATTTGTATACATACTCAACAGGATCCAACTATTAACGTGTTGAGGTTCGTCCTTGAAGTAAAGGGGGTGTTTGAGGTCCAATAATGGTACAAAATGATATATCATATAATTCAGAGCAAAAGGGGGTGTTAAAATTCCTCTATCCCATTTACAATTCACCGCTATTGTTGTTGTTTTTTTTCATTTGGATTATATACGATATGAGATTACCTAATTTTCTAAATAGTCGCAATCAGCATTTTCAAATTATTTTAGAAAGTCGAAAACATTGGAATTGTACTTTTCATTGTTTTATTCAAAAATTAGTTCCCTATCGTTCGATTTTGAAATAAACTACGTTGCGTGGAAAACGTTTCAACAGTTTCCTTTAAAGCTAGCATTTCCAAAATCTCATGGTCGTTATAACAACCTAGTTAGCCAATACAACTTATCATTGGGTCAAATACTGTCTGACTCGTTTCATATTGATTGCTAAGCGGTTCTTCGCTCGCATCTTCTGTCGACATGTCACGGATAACTCCTTTTACCTGATCATAATACAAGACATACGGCGGGTGTGACCGGGCGACAGGGGATGTTTACTCCTCCTGGGCACCTTATTCCACCTCTGGTATATCCAGGGGTCCATGATAGTGACACACGGAAGTAAATTCAGGGTGACCTTCCCCGACAATAATCTGTTACGCGATGTGGTTGAATAACCAGGAAGTTTTACGAGGTCAGTTTGCAATACTATGAATAGGTGATTTAAATGCATTTACTACCAGAATCAATGGGAATTACATCATAGTGATTTAATGTTTAATCTCATCGAATTACATGTAAAAATGGTCTTTGAAATATTTCAACTCAGCGAGAGGGAAAATTGTAAATCAATACAAGAAATATATGAAAGCATGCGAAAAATATATCGAGTCGGTGTTTACGCATTGAGTTTCATGCTACAAAATAATTTTGATGTTAAGATGAAATGTACAACACATATGTTTAATATAACTAGAGGATGTTTTTATGAGAAACAAATGTCTTCCCAGTTCTCCAATTTGGAAGTGCTCCAAAATGAAACCTCCCCCTTTATGCACTACATGGTATGTGTGATAAATCATGACCAGGAACATAAATATTATGAGCTCCAATACGCCATATAGGAGAAGTGTTCACGAACTAGTTTTTTTAACAGTGCACGTTTACAATCGAAACCCGTTGTCACAACACACCAAACCCGTCTTAACCAACAATTCCCTAGAATACTTCATTTCCAATTGAACTGAAAACAACGGAATAAAATGATGTGTATTTATGGACATTCTCTTCTTAATTGATTTGGAGATAATGAATATTTAAGATTTCCATAAAAATTAGGTCATTACATTACATGAATTGCTTTTCGTAAAGAATGTATGTACAAAATATGAAAGCCCTATCTTAAAAAAACTCTAGAGATATTTTTAAAGATTGTTCCTATATATCAGCATATAACACTTTGATCCCCTATTTGACCCCATAAACTCTCGGATATTGTCACAAACTTAGATCTACTTTATGTCAGAATCTTTCATGTAAATTTCCACTTTTTTAGCGCTGTGTCCTCTGAAACGATTTTTAAAGATTTCCCCTACATACTTGTATGTAAAACGTTGATCTCTAGTTATATCCACCCTTCATATTGTCAGTGTCTGTATGTCAGCATTGTAATGTATTTGAATAATGAAACAAAATGTATGGTTTTGAAGTCCCCAATAAAGAGATGATAACGAACAGTAAGACATCCCATAAATCCCCAAAAGAATGAAAGGTGAATATAACGAGCAGTGATCAATATCATACCTCCTACAATGAATACAGAAGAATAGTTCGGAAAATACAAAGCCCTGGACATATCGGGGACGGGATCAGGTGCCTAGGAGAAGTACACATCTCCAGTCGACATGTCAAATTCGCCGTGAGACCTATACCTTGATAAGGTATACGGAGTAATTCGAAGTTAAATTCAACATGCAAAGAACGGCCTAACAATTGGTATGCAACATATGAGACATCATTTGACAAAATGACAGTGTACATTTCTACATTAGAACATATTTGATTCAGACCACTGGGTCAAGGTCAGCTCAACTATAATGATGTATAATTTTACTTAGGTATGGCACGTATTCGAGAAATGAAATCGGAAACCAGAGTCTTTCTCGGTTAATAATATTCATGTACTTATGCTATCACTGGAGTTCCAACAGCCTCGTTTAAAGGCAGCCAGTACTACAAAGTCTTACAACTCCTTTGGTGCACTACTGCTTGATTTGCATAATTTGCATCTGGGGCTATTATTGTATATAATTTGAGTCGTACATTTGTACAAACAGTATTAATTGGTAAAAATTTATGATCAAATGTATCACTAGTCATAGAATTGTTCATGGTAAAAAGGTTGATATATTGCACACATGTTTAGGGATTGCAAATGTGTATTTCACGGGTTGATGCATGTTATTACTAGTAATATACATGTATAAAAGAAATTCATATTGGCATGTAAAAAGAAACCATAGAAATTCAAGTACCGCACAAATTTACAGTAAATGTAACATATATGTCTAGGACATACCATAACCTGTGGATAAATGCAAAGCCGATAAAACCAAAACTATCTGTAGCATGATGGCGTAACACGGAAGTGAATTCTGGGTGAACTTCTCCGAGAATGATTTGATCGGTTTACCATGTCTACTTGATATCGATGAAAAACTAAGGGTGTTTACGAGGTAAATTTGTAAAACTATGAATAGGTGATTTAAATGCTTTCACGGTGTACCGGAATGGAATTACCTCCTACTGATTGACCTTGCAAAACTAAATTTAATTGAACTGCATGCAAAAAATAGTTTCTGAAATATTTAAACGTAGCGATTGGGAATACTATAAATCATTAAGAAAAATATTTAAAAATATACGAATAATATATCGAGTCGTTATTTACTCATTAATTTCCATACTACAGACGTACTTTGATGTTAAGATGAAATGTACATCAGGTATGTTTAAACATAACTAGAAGTTTTAATGAGAAATGTATTCCCAGTTCTCCAATTTGTAGGTGTTCCCAATGAAACATCCTCCCCTTAATTCACTGCATGGTATATGGTAGAAAATATGATCAGGGGGTGTTCACAAACTATTTTACACACTACACCCCTCAGAGCCACTATAACTCTTTCAAAAAACAATTTGATCTTCCGGTCCATACAATACGCACATCTGGAAGTGGCATTGAAGTAGTGTAAAACGTTTCAAGTCTATCGGATAAGCCATATTTAGAAGAGAAGCGTTCACAAGCTATTTTAACATACTCCACCTCTCTTAGATTCATTATAACGTTTTGGAAAATAATTGAATCCTTCTGTCCTGGCAATATGCACATCTGCAATATTCAATGAAGCATTGTTCAAAGTTGTCAATCTATCTGATAAGTCCTATAGGAGGAGAAATACTCATACTCTATTCTACAGCCTCCGCCCCTTTTCGATCCACTATAACTTTTAGGAAAATACTTTGATCCTCCCGACCGGAAAATGTGCATATTTACATATGAGAATAAATCATTGTACAACGCTTCAGGTCTATCTTGTAAGTCATATAAGATGAGAAGTGTTCACAGGATTTTGTGACAGACAGACGGACAGACAAACGGTCAGAAAATACAGAAACAATATGTATTTCCCTTCATCGTCGAGATTTACAGGACACATAAGATGTTTAGTTCATTTTTATTCTTTTTCTAAGGTGTGTTCAAAAATCTGGAAACAGGTAAGAAAACACGTGCGAGGTAAATAATGCAATATTAGTCAAGAACTACTCTGTTCTATACAATTATTGTACAGAAATATCGATCCGAGGTTTGTTTAACAGTGCAGGTTCACAATATAAGCTCGTATTCACAACACACCAAACCCATGTTAACCAACAGTTCCCTAAAATGGTTTATTTCCAATTGAACTGAAAATAACGATAAAACATGATGTGTATTTATGCACACTCTCTTCTTCATTGATTTACTGAACTCCATATTAGGACGCTTCCCTGTTCAGTGAATGCTTCTAATGAAAGGTGAATATAATGCACAGTGATCAAACTCATAACTCCTATAAGCAATACAAAAGAGATAGCTGTGCAAACACGGACCTCTGGTACACCAGAGGTGGGATCGTGTGCCTCAGAGGATTAAGCATCCCCTGTCGACCGGTCACGTCCATCAGTTTTTATCTTTTAAATGTAATGGGGTTATGTGTGAGTGGATTAATCACGATATATATTGTGAATAGGAGGGGGTGTCAAATTGACAGCGTAGGTAAAAGAATTTAAATTTGGATTTTGATTTTGATTGATGCATATGCGAATTTATCATATACTTCGATATTTTATGATGTTGATTTTCTGGACCTCCACACTGATTTTCTTTTAAACTGATGACGCCACAATGCATCAACACATCTTTTTTATGGAAAAAATTGGCCACGACACAAAAAAACGGCGGACACAAAATATAATTTCACTGTGTGTCTGTAATTTTTTTCTTCAATAATTGGATGATATTAACTATTATATATATGTGGATTTGTAAAAAAAAATACATAAGGCGGTAAATAATAAATTTGTCATTACTACACTAACTTGATACACACGAGACGAGAAGAAAAATATGTGGATGTATCTTGATGAGTATATGTGTGTAACAAAAGTAATGAACTGCAATGCCTTGGAACTAGAGTTATAGGCGCTATTACCGTAATTATACAACCACGTTCAAATCACCAGTAGTATTCCATCGACACAAAGACAAAAACAACAAGAGGCCTATGGGCCACATCGCTTACCTGAACTAACCTATCCCTGCCATTGTTCAGCTTTTTTATTTTAAGATGTTTGATCAATCTTTATTTTCAGGAAAAAAAGTTTGATCCCATATTGTGGCCCAAACCTAGCCCCAAAGGATATCAACCTCGCTGAGCATGGATTCACATAACACATAAATACACGCCACTATGACTAATATCAGCTTGGTGTTATGAATAAGACCAAGGTCACATGGTCATATATCATGCAACGGAAGACCTTGTCATAAGCAATCGATATACAAAAAATGAGTTATATTCAATAGTTGAAAAAATATTGAATTGGTAAGATATGTATCAAGAGTAGCTCAAATTTTCAGGTCCATTCCACACAATCGCACACCATTGCATAACATGAGAGGTCGTGTAGCAAAGAATGTATACAACATATGAAAGCTCTAGGTGAAATAGTTCTAGATATATTTTCAACGATTTTTTCCTATATATACTGTATCAGTATATTTAAGGACTGATTTTAATTATGGGGCAAGTTATACGAGTATAACCTAGTTTGGGTAAGTTTATGCTCTGTAATCCCTCTAGATCCGACACTGACTGGACTTTATATTGTCGCGAAGGTTACAGTCGTATGTTCAACTATGTCAACAAGCATCAATCAATGGAACAAGAAGAGGGAAATCATTTCAAAGATGTAGAATATAAGACATGTCCGGGCTAATGAAACACGGAATTTATGACGAAGCGGGACCATGGAAAACCCGCCAGGAAATTAAAGATACTGTATTGTATTGAAGTACAAAACAAGTGAAATAAAAACAAATAAAAAGCCCAACATCTTAATTTCTAATAAATGTGATACTGCTATATTTGACAAATAAATATAAACATCATTTATCATTTTTGGTCTGGAATTGTATTTTGTTCATGAAAATGCTCAATGCGCTTTTCAAAAGTTTTACAATTATAAAACAAAGTGACAAATCGCATAAATGAAATAATTCTTTTCAATTTGTTACCATCGAAATATAGACCGGTTGGTATTTATTTTTATATGTTTTCTTAAATGTTTATGGTACAAATATCATGTTTAAAGTGAAAATTTGTTTGAAGTAGACCTTGTAAAGCTGCTCGATATGCATTTGTTTTGCCATGGCAACCAATTCAAATTCTATTCAAGATATAAAAAGTGTTATTTTTTTGTTTTTAAAATAGAAAATTTCTACCAGTTAGTATAATCTTAAAGATAATACTCTTTTTAAAGATTCTACCAGCTTTTTACCACATACGTTTACCTCGTGTAGTTTTTATACCACTAGTATTCCCTTTTGTATAAAGATCTCGAAAATGTACAACGTTACAAAATTAAGCCCATTGGGTCAAAAAACGACACAGGCATTTTTTTTTCAAAATGTCTATTTTTAAAAGATAAATTCCTACTGAACATATTGATATGCAACATGACTTTGTTCGTTTCATGTCAAGATGGCGCAAATATGATGATGTTTATACTACACATTTGTTTCTTAATAAAATCGACTGAGAGTTGTGATATAGGCAAATAATGAAGAAAAAAATTCATTCGACCCATCGTCAAACTGAATATTATCGCGCTCACATCTGTACTTAATTATGTTCTACAAACTTGTTTGGGAGCATATTGTTTTTACTCTCTTTCTTCTTCTTGCACATGCACTGAAATGACCACAGGAAACGTACTACATGTAATTAAAGGCTAAAATAAAATGATTTTAGCTATAGTTTTACAATGACATCACTTTTTAATCGGAGGGGGGGGGGACACATGTAACGGTCCCCGTTACAATTAGAACTAGTTTTCATTTGAAATTGTACAATACGCATGTATTATCCGAGAAGCTTGAGAAATTTTCTTGGCGAAAGTTACAGACTAGGAAGTGAATGCACGTTGGGTTAATCTTAATTGGATAATGCTTCAATTTATATAGCTCTCCAAAACATAAAGGATACGAGGTTTTTCCGTATATAATGTTAGGTTATGAACCGATTCAAATCAATTTCCTAAATGCAAGGTGAAGATAACGAACAGTGATCAATCTCATAACTCCTACAAGCAATACAAAATAGATAGTTGGGCAAACACGGACCCCTGGACACACCAGAGGTGGGATCAGGTGCCTAGGAGGAGTAAGCATCCCCTGTTGACCGGTCACACCCGCCGTGAGCCCCATATCCTGATCAGGTAAACGGAGTTATCCGCAGTCAAAATCAGTGTGCCAAGAACGGCTTAACAATCGGTATGAAACACATCAGACAGCATTTGACCCAATGCGAGGTTGTATTGACGAACTAGATCGTTATAACGACCATAGAATTTGCGAAATGCTGACTTCAATCGAGACTGTTGAAATCCCTGTACCATCAACTTGTTTGTCAGTAGCATACCTCGATTTAAAAACTGACTATACCCAGAACAAGCTCTTGCATATCGAATCAGTTGAGATATATAAACACCATATGCAGGTGATAATGGAATATTGCTACAAATCAAATAACTCCACTTTTAAAATGGGGGTGTTTAGGGAACATCAGTAACGGCTCCCTCTACAATTGGCACTAGGTGAAGCCTATGCTACAGTACGGCCATTGCGGATCCCGTATTAGATCCCCCCGCGGTATGTTAATCCTTCCCGCGCTATCCCTCCGCGGGATTTCATCGCGGGGCAGATTTACACCGCCGCGGTGTGAAGTGCCGCTATTTACCTGTTAGGACAAACTAACTGTACGATAGCTATTTCATTCGTCGGCAAAAAATGAGTACGGCTTGCTTATGGACAGCTATCTCGCATTACATACCGGTATATTAAATAAATCATTTTAGAAAAAAATGAAAAATAAATCAGGGACCTACTAAAACCAGATATACTTAGGATTTAGCATATTTAATACACCTCCATTTTTTTTATTCTAAAAAAAAAAAACAAAAACAAAAAACCAGCATTTAATTTTGTTTTTCATAGTATTTTTATGCTACATTTAATGATAAGGATTAGGAGCTGTGTGCTAATATTTTTACAGTGAAAAAATAATACAAATAGATCTACAAATGACCGCATCCGAGTGCAAGATTAATATGTTCTGTCTGTTTTAATGGTGTTTGTGTAGATTTCGAGAATTGGTTCAAAGCTTTATTAGTAACAAAATATTATTTTGGTATGTTTTAAGAATAATAAAAAGTAAATTGTATATTATGCTAAAAGAAAGATTTTTGTTTTCTCATTTCAATCGAACATCGTTTATATGTACACCTGTTGGGTCCCTGCTGCACGTGTTCTTAAAACAACACACGGGGGAGAAGACCCTGTGTGTATATGTTCAACGCATCGAATACAGGATGTCAAAATGGTAATGACCCTACTTCAGGGCATGCGATCTGCTTATCAGCTTACAATTACCTATACCCAACAAATTTTACCAGTAATTAAACTAGGGTGTTTGTTTTTAACTCCTTCGTCAAGTGCTGGTTTCCTCGCTTACAACTTACCAGGGACCTATATACTAACGTTAGTATATAGGTCCCTGAACTTACTAATTCCTTTTATTACGGTACATATGAATGTCATTATCATCAAAATTACTCTCTAATTGCATGTTAAATCAAAATTTAATATACGTTGTAAAGGAAGGCCACACATATACGACAGGGGTGGCGTATACCCCAAACCTGTGTTTTACTTGTTATCTACTTTTTGGTATAATATTTCCTTCTTTAAAATATGCATTGCGTTTTTTCCCCTCTCTCTCAGATGTCCAAAGCCCCAGAAATGTAATTAAAATTTGAAAATTTGGATCCAGTTAATATTTTATTTTAATTAGATTGATGCTTTATTTGTATTGATTACCAAGCGGTGTTTGTGTGGCTAGTCTAATGTTGTCTTAGCAGTTTCATGGGTAAAGTGTGCACTGATTGAGGTATGGGGCGATGAAGCAGACAGGACGTGTTATGTAACAGATATACACATACCCGAGACGTTCTCTACACAATGAAACTTGTTAAGTTAGGACGTCTTCACAATGTCTAGACGAGAATATGTACTGTGTTAGGTATAGCTATAGGGACACCTATATACTACTCTCTTTCGAATTGGGGGGAAAATGGTTTGGAGAGATTATTAATTAGAACATATCCTCGCACCACTTGTCCCCTCTAATCTAACATTTTGTATCTACATCTTTCGTATGCTGCGGGTCACGTTTATGGAGACGTAACTTGGGCAGATTTTTGTCAAATGGTAAAAAATTGTCATCACTTTACACGTTTTATCCCTCTCTCCAATTTATATAGAGTTTGATGATACTAGGCTTTCCTTTTCCTACTTTAATATTTGCGTGATACATGTTTTTAATATATATTTGTACAAATACATGTATATACTTATATTCCTGAAAAATAAGTTATGAAACCACCAATCTGTGATTGATACTAACAGGGATAATCAGTTTTCGTGAAGTTACTTTTGCTGTTTCACGGGTACAGCGTGTGCCGATCGATGTCTGGGGCGTTGGAGCAGACGGTAATCGGAGCAGACAGGGCGTGTTATGTAACAGATATACACATACCCATGACCGTTTCTTCACAGTCCAGTCAGCTATGATAAATAGTACTCTCTTTCTCTCTCTCTCTCTCTCTCTCTCTCTCTCTCTCTCTCTCTCTCTCTCTCTCTCTCAAATTTCATAAAGATTAGAATTTGCTGACGCAAGGTTTTCCTTTCCTTACTTTGATATAAATTTATTTTATCCATGTTTTGTTTTTAAATATTTGTACAAATACATTGTATATAATTGAATTCCTGAAAAACAATTAATATGTGATTCATACTGACAGGGATAATCAGTTTTCGCGAAGTTGCCTTTACCGTTTTACGGATAAAGTGTATATATATGCACCTGCATATGGTCATCTTCCGACATTGGTATATGGTAATCTACCCTTATATTGAATGTGTGGTTCAATAAAGGTAACATGAGAAATGTTTGTAAAATGTGTTTTACAAGCGATACATGCACATGTATATGGCAATTTAATGATTTATTTATAGTATAGTATTGCTGCAGAAACGATCTGTTTTCAGTTTATGATCAGTATATATATATTTTTTTTTACGTTAACGGGAGATAACTCGCGTTTGTTGATGGCATTAATCATCTACAAGTGAGACCGCGGCGAGGACAGCGGGACTGCGGGGGAGCGCGGGATATGCAGCGTTACCTGAGATATACCGCGGTAGCTCTATCTCGCGGGGGGGGGGGGGGGGGGGAGAATACGGGATCCGCGTTGGCCGTACTGTAGGTGAAAATCGTTCTCTGGGACGTCCTGATTTTTAAATGCCACCTCTCACCAGCTGCAATTGTTGTAAAGGTATAACCGGGTTACTTTCTCTGTCTCTCTCTCTCTCTGTCGCTCTGTCTCTGTCTGTCTCTCTCTCAGTCTCTCTCTCTCTCTCTCTCTCTCTCTCTCTCTCTCTCTCTCTCTCTCTCAGGCAGGTATTCATACGAGTTAAGACTGAAACTCAAGTATGCGAAATCAAATAAAACAGAATTCTCATCATGACATTGCGTGTGACCCCGTGACCACGCTTGGCTTTTTTCATGTTGTATGACCATGGTACTGTGTTTGTTTGAGGACATTGCTATGACAATGATGATGAGGTCTTGCATTTCCAGCTCTCTGTTGCTCAAGATTTGAAAGAAGTCATCAAAACGCAAGTATTCAAATGATAGCTTAGAACGAAAATGACTTTTGGAATATATTGCACAAAATTATTACCAAGAAAGAGAATACATATAATTCAAATGATAGGAATTCGAATGCAATAAAAAAAATTCGTATGACATATTTATGTACATGAAATATGGATAAAATTACAGCATACAACTTTCAAAGACATGAAAACAAAAACAAAATATCCATGATGATAATAATTAGAATAATAAAATATACATTTCTGCAAGTTGTTGCAATACTTGTAAGTTTCGTTGAGTTAATCTATCATCAGTCGTTATGCAACTTCTGGGGTTTTTTTTTTCTTCATTTCTTTTGAACAATTTCCTTTGATAAACAGAAATGCTATTTGCCTTGACGACTATTCGAGACGTCAAACTTTGAAATTTGAAGTTTTTCAACAAAGTATATATTTCATTCATAAGGAATAACACTAACGAACTGTCCACAAACTTAATATCGACGAGACGTTTATGTTTCTTACAAATTTCCGAAATGTGAATCCCACAAAAAAATGTGGATTTTATATTGTCCCAGTATATTTTCAAATTGTTTTTACGTGTAACTGTTATAATGCAAAAAGAAATAATGATGTAATTTTATATTAATTACCATTGATATATAAGTTTAGCGAAGTATTTAGTTTTATTTACATAAATATTTCATAATAAGTTTGGCTAACTCTTTAGTCTTATTGACAGTATTTCATAATCAATTCCATTGAGGTTGCCTCGGTTTTGTGAAGTGATGGTGATCTAACCATGTTTTAAGCTCCATAATATAGTCTTATAATGTTCGTAAAGAGGAATTATGTTTACGTTTAAGTCATATTAGCCAAGCTATTGGATGAAAAAGTGCAATATCGCACCCCAATGCCCTTTACACATAATTAATGCACATGCATGTTGTTTTCACATGTGATATAGCTTTTCATCATATATCAGTATCCTATTGTATAACATATACTCATGATATATCACTGAAGAGACATGGGGCGGCCCTTTGGATGAAACCGCAAAAACCGAGGTCCCGTGTTACAGCAGGTGTGGCACGATAAAGATCCCTCCCTGCTCAATGTCCATAAGCGACGAGCATATGCCTAAATTGTGCAGCCCTTCACCGGCAGTGGTGACGTCTCCATATGAGTGAAATATTCTCGAGAGGGACGTTAAACAATATTCAATCAATCAATTGTCGAAATGCACATCTGGTGCATCAAAATTGGTACCGTATAAGTTTAACATCCAGAGACAATGTGATCACACTGGACTCTTTTTATCACATTTCAGACTTCCATTCACTTTAGAGACTTTTAATAGATTCTTTCCACGAGAAACACAGCTGTTAATTTTTTAAATCTTCGAGGTGAGGCCAGAGTATGTGAAACAAGTCTTTAAATGTTTTCTAAAATAACATGCAATTATCTTCTTGTAGTGTAGTCTTAATTCAATAAACCCACGATCCCCTAGAACTCCAAGCCATTGGAGCATTGCATGCTTCTATAGAATATCGCTGAAAGAAGCGTGGTTTGACATTACAGAAATGTGTTCCAAATTACTCTATTTCGCATTTTGTAATAATTTTCCCAGAGGGGCAACGAAATTGACATAACGCTTATTCAAGCATGTTAGGGTGAGATGAGCATATGTGTGGTGAAAATCAACAAAGGTGTACTATAAATCAGACGTAGGGTACTCATCAGACGATGGACGCACTTTGATCAGTCAACCTCGGTGTCTGGTTATGACATATCTTCCATATGAAGTAAAAAAAAAAGCAATTCATGTATATATATATATATATATATATATATATATATATATATATATATCGTATCTGCATTAATGGTAAAAAACAATTCTATGTGGTTATAAATCTATTTTCCAATCTCTTCATCAGTCTAACGGTAGCTTTATGTAAACTATTCAGAGGGATTAAGGATTATGTAGGGTATTATTTCCGGAGATGCTTGAGATTCGAATTATGAAAAGATTTATACCTATATGTATTTTGCTATCCTAATTAATATAAATACTTACATGTCAATAAAGGTTTAATCGTGTTATCAATCAACTTGATTATGAATGTATTAATATTTGAAACAATTTATATCTTCGCTTTTCTGCATCCGTAATCATCATCACTGCTTATGATACACGTAAATTCCTAAGTATTCACAAGATTAATAGTCGTAATAATAAATAAGAAAATAATATTAATAGTAATAATAATGATGATGTAATAAAAAGATGATGCAATGACAAAAAGTAATGAAAACGATGCATAAGGATATAAATTTGACTATATACTCTAAAGATGTTATCAGCTATAAGTGTTTTTTTTTTTTTAGTTTGTTGTGAATTCTCTAAAACAATCTCATTTAACAATCACTGCAACATAATCGGTCTAATTATGTGACACTTCATCTTCAGCTGGTGGCGTCTCTATCTAAGTGGTTAAAGTATCTTTAACCTACTTAAGAATCTTTCTACAGAATACTGTAAAAGTGTTATTTACACATGGGGGAAATTTACACTAATTACCAGGTCACATAAAACGCCCGTAAATTCCACCCACGCGTATAGTTATAAATATGTGATATAATGTAAGTTATATTTAGTTACAGCGTATTTTCCCCGAGCGTAATGTTGGACGCGGAAAAAAGCGTACTTAACCCACAGGATAAATAACCACTTTAACAGTATAGCCATGTTGTCCGCAGTTCTCCATTACTCGTGGAAGAAATTTTTGTTGCAATGGATATTATGGCACGCTCTAGTTGGTGTAGTACTTAAGTGTATACTAGTAAACGTTGCGAGAGTTTTGAAGCATTCAATTAGTTATGGCAGATGTCCTGAAACACCCTATTGGTTGTAACATGTTTGGAACATTCTATTACTTGAAGTAGATGTTTGGCAGCATATTATTGGTTGTTTTGAAACATAATATATGTTGTTTTGGAACATTCTATTGGTTGTAGTATATGTTTGGCAGCATATTATTGGTTTTTTGGAACATTCTATTGGTTGGAGTAGATGTTCTCTGAAGTACTCTGGATGTGATCGTGAACCGCTCTGTATACCAGCCCATATTCCTCCTGAAAATAGTAATACTTTGTAATGACAAAGAAGTGCACCGATATGCATGTTTATTGCGTTTAGTCTTAATTCAAACAGAAAACTGACCAATCATGTAGAGATTTCATAGGGATCAATAAAGAAAGTGTTTTTCAATGTTCTGCTTTATTCTTATTTCACCCTTTTTATTTTGTTAATTTTTTTTCCATTTATTTACACATGTAATCTCGATTTTTTTATTTTCTGAAATGATCAGTTCAAAAATACAATTTAAGTTTTGTTTTCAATGTAGACGATTAACTGTAAATCGAAGAAAAGTGTTGTCACTAAACACATCGTCATGCTCACATTAAAAACCCGCCTCAACCCGAGCTAGACAGACACTATTGAACTACAATGTTGTTAAACTTTAAATCCCTGTTTCGACGTCATCATTTCCCCAAAATCAGGGTTTGACAATTACATGTACATAAATAAGCATTGCCTGACAATTTTATCAACGTATTAAAAGCAGAAAACTGAGATATCCTGGTTTACTTTAATATACACATCACTATGGATTTAGTGAATTGTTTACACATACATACAGTACCACACACACTCCAGATCCCATTCCTATACTTATTCCACATTACATTCATTTATATTTCGATAATATATAGCTCTTTATGGATGTATGTTTAATTGCTGTGATAAAATTTAGAAATTCATTTCAAAATTAAGGATTATCTCCCCCATGCTTAGCTCTTGTCCTTAGACGAATTTGACTCCAGTTTTTGGCACTGTTTTTCCGAAAAAAGCTCCTACAAGTTTATTATGTCGGATTCAAAAAAAATTCGGTTGAGCATCCCTGAAGAGACATTATTTGTCGAAATGCGCATCTGGTGCATCAAAATTGCTACCATATACGTTTTACATTTAAACAATTGTGATTCCCCTTCACGTCAGAAAACATAGCTGCGGATTTGAACCAAAACAATCAAACAGTGCAAATTGGGCTGGAAAACTCAAACGAACTACTAGATAAAATATATCTTTGAATGGGATGGGGTCGATTCAGAAATAAAATTAAATATAAGATAAAGTTTATACTCGAAGTGATCTTTAATTTCATTTTAAAATCTTCAATGAAACTGGAAATCCTGTGAAGATTTGAATGGTTCCATGGGTTGATTGGTTGGTTGAATATGGTTTAACGTCCCGCAAGAAATTTTGTTCACTTAAATGGATACGTCTCATGGGTATTTTTAAGATTCGTGGGAAAAATACGTACCTCGCTTTAACATTGGTACATAGGGAATTCCATTAATCTTGCTATATTTTCTGAAGTAGGATACACAATCTGTGTCTCAAGATTGTTTCCAACCCTGCACAATACATTACATTATACCAGATTTTAATTAATTCCATGACTATTCCATGTACGTACAAGGTTTGCACAGAATTCCGGTCTCCTGATTTGAAGCTGTCGAACAGCAGTGAACACATCCACGCCATCATCTAAGGTGATCTGTTCTATCAGGTTGTGGACGGCACAGAAAATACCGCACATGGAAGCGCCATCTCTGTGTAAAACACAAAAGTTAAACATTCTAAATGTAAGATATATAGATACGAAACTCACATCAATAACACAACCTAATATTATCGCAATTCACCTTTGAATTAGAACGCTTTACCCGATATAGTATTGCGTTGTGTGACGACACAATTGAATGAGACGATTGAACAATTTGAATGACATGTTTGATGTAATACAACAAGAGTTTTCATTGACCGATTACAGCCCGCCCACTTTCTCGAGCGGATTCAGTGTAGCTGGAGAACTGTACATAGCTCTCTGAAAAGATCCACCTCTTATAAAAACCTTCGATTTACAGGTCACAAAAAGCTGCGGACGGTTGAGGCCTGAAATCGGTGTATTCTTGTGTTGCTGTCTCATAAACTCAATATAAAAAAATCTTAACATATTTTCCTACTATATACTTGCGTCCAAACATACCTTCAAATATTCATTAAAGCCACACACCACCCGAAAACTCGCAGCTTCAAATGATTTCGTTTGTTGACGTAGCCATCTTAGGTAGCCGGTCAATTCGAACTCTTGCTATTGGTATCTATTCATAAAATCGGTTGTAAGTTATGTATTCGCTCTTCATTTATTATCAACACGAATAATTAATAGAAATTAAAACATTTTTGTACCAGTTTTTGTAATTAGGTAAAATAAGCTCTAGATGAACGAAAATGCTACATAAGCCCATTAGATGGAGATCGGCCGGCGCGGCCGCTCATGACTAATGAAAGCCGCACTGCCGTGAGTTTAGCTTTTTGAATAATTATCATTTAATAGGACTGGGGTGGTATATTATTTAAACAATTTAGCTAAAATATTTGTGGGGAATTAGTACACATCTAGACGCTATTGTGCCAATATGGAAATGAACCGGGATTCGAATTGACTGGCTACCTAACATGGCTATGTCTACGAACGAAATCATCAAAAGCTGTGATCGAGTTTTTGGGTCGTATGGGGCTTTAATAAATATTTGAAGGTATGTTTGGACACAAGTATAGTAGGAAAATATGTTAGGAATTTTTTTTATATTAAATTTATGAGACAACAACACAAGAATACAACTTTTTCTCTTTCTTCCTTTGAAGTTTTTTTCCATCTAGCATCTGGCCGTCATGTTTTCAAATGCTGACTACTCCCGTATAAGGGAATTTGGGCGGACTTATACATATGGACCAATGAGAGTTTCTGTTGCATTTCGCAATTGTATTACAAACAGATTCAATTGAGTCGTCACACAACGCAATACTATATCGGCCAAAGCGTTCTAATTCAAAGGTGAATTGCGATAATGGTTGCATTCTTCTTCTGTAGACTCTTGAATGTATTGTAGAACCGGTCCTAAAACATAAATCTACATTATCTTCTATAAATTGTAATATATGTCAAATTGATATCCCCACTGATGTCTTACCACACTCCCATTATTGAGGGAGATGGTAATTGTGATCCATGCAATGTGCACCATATTAATTTCTGATATATAAATGTATAAAAAGGGACCTTATTAATCAAACAGTGTCGCTTCCAATTACATCAGTATTTGTTACTGACTAGTTTAAATGAAAAGTGGAAATAGAAATGAAGAAAATGAAGTGGTCAATGTAATAAACTTAACAAAGGAAGAGGACAAACACGGATTACTGGGCATGTCGAAAGTGGAACTAAGTGCCATCAAGTGTACATTGATCATGATGGCAAAAAATAAAACAAATATTATATTTTCCCCGAAAGAAAACCTTGCTTGTTGGTGTGACTGATTGTAATTGCATGCCCATTCAATGTCCAATGATGAATAGAAGTCAAATACCACAGAGTAAGACCCATATGTGTGCGAGAGAGACACTGAAGACCGCTAAGCATTGAAATTGTTTATTGTGCCAATACCTACCATGACACGGAGCATTGATTTTAATGTTTTTCAAAAAGCCTGTTATATGCATTCATGATACATAATAATTTTAATTCCCTCCGTAAAAAGCGTCAGTGGTTTATTAAGGTCTTCCGTTGAAAACGGAAGACCTTCTAGTGATTCTACTGTTTATTAAGGTCTTCCGTCTCCTGCGGAAGACCTTACTATTATTGTTCGCGTTCTTCTTCTTCATTATTATTATTATTATTATTATTATTTTCCTTGGTAGTACACGCGTTTTTCTCAGCCATTTCTCGATCGATTTTCACGAAATTTTCAGGAAAGATGTCGTTTGGTGACGAGACTTTGCTTGCAAAATTTCGTGCTTGACGTCACTTCCGGTCAGGAGTTATCTCTCTTTTAGTGACCTTTTGAAGGGCCTTGTTGTCCACGCATCTCCTTCGTTAGTTTTGAAGCTAGAGTCTTGAAATTTCTACACAAGATAGAGTAAACATTTTAGAAGATTTGTGGGGGATTCGATTTGACCGGAGGCGATTTGCCTAAACGCTCGCCTGGACCTGAAAAAATGGATGCCAAAATGTTTCGCCGATTTCGGCGAGTTTTGACCTTTCATCTCCAATATCTTTTTTCTTGCAAATATTTTGTTAAGACATGTAGAACAAAAGTTGTGCACATTTACGAGATCTTTTCGAAAATATCAAGATTTAGGGGCTAGCCCCTTATATTAGGGATCTAGAAGGGTTCAAAGTCTAGATCAAATATCTCAAAAATCGTTAATATTTTGGTATAAGTCAAAGAACAAAAAATGTTCATCTGAACAATCCAAATCTATTCAGATAAAAATTTAGGTCATATGTTACGTAATAAGGGATTTTAAGGGCCAAAACCATAAATTTTTTACCCCTTGTATCTCGAAAACAACAAATATTTTGAAAAGCAATAAAGAACAAAAGTTGTTCAGAATAATGATCTGAACAATATGCATATTTCGTTTTTACCCTATGTGGCCCCGTTAGGGAGCTACAGTTTGGCCCCTAAAGATTACTTCTAGAAATAACTCGAGAACGGTAAAGAATTTCTAAATACTTGTTGAACAAAAAATGTTTGAAATGTCATGACCTTTCTTACGATATCAAGCAAAAGGGGCTGACCCTTTAAATTAGGGGCCCAGAAGGGTCCAAAGGTTTATGAGAATATCTCAGAAACTATTAATATTTTGTAATAAGTCATTGAAGCGGAAATGTTCATCTAAACGAGCTTGTTCTTATCAAATCAAAAAGTAGGTCATATGTTACATAATAAGGGATTTTAAGGGCCAAAATCATAAATAATTGACGCCTCATATCTTGAAAACGACAAATATTTTGAAAAGCATTATTGAACAAAAGTTGTTCAGAATGATAATCTAAACAATATGTACATTTCGTTTTTTCCCTATGTGGCCCCGTTAGGGAGCTACAGTTTGGCCCCTAAATATTTCTTGTAGAGATAACTGGAGAACGGTAAAGAATTTCTAAAGACTTGTTGAGCAAAAAATATTTAAAATGACAAGGCCTTTCTTACGATATCAAGCAAAACGGGCTGGCCCTTTAAATTAGGGGTTCAGAAGGGTCCAAATGTTTTTGAGAATATCTCAGAAACTATTAATATTTTATAATAAGTTGTAGAAGCGGAAATGTTCATCTCAACGAGCTTGATCTTATCAAATCAAAAAGTAGGTCATATGTTACGTAATTAGAGATTTTAAGGGCCAAAATCGTAAATATTTGACGCCTCATATCTTTAAAACGACATATTTTTTGAAAAGTATTATTGAACAAAAGCTGTTCAATGTGTCATAACCTATCGATCAATATCAAAAAATGGGTCTGTGGGCCTCATGGCTCGCCTGTAGAGTCGATTTTTGTCGATATCAGTCGATTTCAAAAACTTGTAACTGGTCAATATTTTGTAAGGACATATTGAACAAAAGTTGTTCAGTTTATCGAGATCTATCGATTGATATCAAAAAATAGGCCTATGGTCCTAATGGCTCGCCTGTAGAGTCGATTTTTTGTCGACATCGGTCGATCTCAATAACTTTTTACAGGTAAATATTTTGTAAAGACATATAGAACTAAAGTTGTTGAGTCTATAGAGGGCTAACAAATGACATCAAGAAATAGGCCCGCGGGCCTTATGGCTCGCCTGGAGAGTCGAATTTCAAACGAATTTCACCGCAACTTTGCTTCAGAAGCTTATGATATGAAAAATTGATTATATCTAAAGTGTCTTAAAGTCGGAAACTAAATTGGGACTCATTTGTCTTTTTTTTTTTTTTAACTCCGAGTGCATCAACAAATCGGACGGAAGACCTACTCGTTGCTCGCAACGAGATTGTGTCTAGTTAAGGTCTTCCGTCTCTTCTTCTTCATTATTATTATTATTTTTTTTTTATTATTATTATTTTCCTTGGTAGTACACGCGTTTTTTCAGCCATTTCTCGATCGATTTTCACGAAATTGTCAGGAAAGATGTCTTTTGGTGACGAGACTTTGCTTGCAAAATTTCGTGCTTGACGTCACTTCCGGTCAGGAGTTATCTCTCTTTTAGTGACTTTTTGAAGGGCCTTGTTGTCCACGCATCTCCTCCGTTAGTTTTGAAGCTAGAGTCTTGAAATTTCTACACAAGATAGAGTAAACATTTTAGAAGATTTGTAGGGGATTCGATTTGACCGGAGGCGATTTGCCTAAACGCTCGCCTGGACCTGAAAAAATGGATGCCAAAATTTTTCGCCGATTTCGGCGAGTTTTGACCTTTCATCTCCAATATCTTTTTTCTTGCAAATATTTTGTTAAGACATGTAGAACAAAAGTTGTGCACATTTACGAGATCTTTTCGAAAATATCAAGATTTAGGGGCTAGCCCCTTATATTAGGGATCTAGAAGGGTTCAAAGTCTAGATCAAATATCTCAAAAATCGTTAATATTTTGGTATAAGTCAAAGAACAAAAAATGTTCATCTGAACAATCCAAATCTATTCAGATAAAAATTTAGGTCATATGTTACGTAATAAGGGATTTTAAGGGCCAAAACCATAAATTTTTTACCCCTTGTATCTCGAAAACAACAAATATTTTGAAAAGCAATAAAGAACAAAAGTTGTTCAGAATAATGATCTGAACAATATGCATATTTCGTTTTTACCCTATGTGGCCCCGTTAGGGAGCTACAGTTTGGCCCCTAAAGATTACTTCTAGAAATAACTCGAGAACGGTAAAGAATTTCTAAATACTTGTTGAACAAAAAATGTTTGAAATGTCATGACCTTTCTTACGATATCAAGCAAAAGGGGCTGACCCTTTAAATTAGGGGCCCAGAAGGGTCCAAAGGTTTATGAGAATATCTCAGAAACTATTAATATTTTGTAATAAGTCATTGAAGCGGAAATGTTCATCTAAACGAGCTTGTTCTTATCAAATCAAAAAGTAGGTCATATGTTACATAATAAGGGATTTTAAGGGCCAAAATCATAAATAATTGACGCCTCATATCTTGAAAACGACAAATATTTTGAAAAGCATTATTGAACAAAAGTTGTTCAGAATGATAATCTAAACAATATGTACATTTCGTTTTTTCCCTATGTGGCCCCGTTAGGGAGCTACAGTTTGGCCCCTAAATATTTCTTGTAGAGATAACTGGAGAACGGTAAAGAATTTCTAAAGACTTGTTGAGCAAAAAATATTTAAAATGACAAGGCCTTTCTTACGATATCAAGCAAAACGGGCTGGCCCTTTAAATTAGGGGTTCAGAAGGGTCCAAATGTTTTTGAGAATATCTCAGAAACTATTAATATTTTATAATAAGTTGTAGAAGCGGAAATGTTCATCTCAACGAGCTTGATCTTATCAAATCAAAAAGTAGGTCATATGTTACGTAATTAGAGATTTTAAGGGCCAAAATCGTAAATATTTGACGCCTCATATCTTTAAAACGACATATTTTTTGAAAAGTATTATTGAACAAAAGCTGTTCAATGTGTCATAACCTATCGATCAATATCAAAAAATGGGTCTGTGGGCCTCATGGCTCGCCTGTAGAGTCGATTTTTGTCGATATCAGTCGATTTCAAAAACTTGTAACTGGTCAATATTTTGTAAGGACATATTGAACAAAAGTTGTTCAGTTTATCGAGATCTATCGATTGATATCAAAAAATAGGCCTATGGTCCTAATGGCTCGCCTGTAGAGTCGATTTTTTGTCGACATCGGTCGATCTCAATAACTTTTTACAGGTAAATATTTTGTAAAGACATATAGAACTAAAGTTGTTGAGTCTATAGAGGGCTAACAAATGACATCAAGAAATAGGCCCGCGGGCCTTATGGCTCGCCTGGAGAGTCGAATTTCAAACGAATTTCACCGCAACTTTGCTTCAGAAGCTTATGATATGAAAAATTGATTATATCTAAAGTGTCTTAAAGTCGGAAACTAAATTGGGACTCATTTGTCTTTTTTTTTTTTTTAACTCCGAGTGCATCAACAAATCGGACGGAAGACCTACTCGTTGCTCGCAACGAGATTGTGTCTAGTTAAGGTCTTCCGTCTCTTCTTCTTCATTATTATTATTATTTTTTTTTTATTATTATTATTTTCCTTGGTAGTACACGCGTTTTTTCAGCCATTTCTCGATCGATTTTCACGAAATTGTCAGGAAAGATGTCTTTTGGTGACGAGACTTTGCTTGCAAAATTTCGTGCTTGACGTCACTTCCGGTCAGGAGTTATCTCTCTTTTAGTGACTTTTTGAAGGGCCTTGTTGTCCACGCATCTCCTCCGTTAGTTTTGAAGCTAGAGTCTTGAAATTTCTACACAAGATAGAGTAAACATTTTAGAAGATTTGTAGGGGATTCGATTTGACCGGAGGCGATTTGCCTAAACGCTCGCCTGGACCTGAAAAAATGGATGCCAAAATTTTTCGCCGATTTCGGCGAGTTTTGACCTTTCATCTCCAATATCTTTTTTCTTGCAAATATTTTGTTAAGACATGTAGAACAAAAGTTGTGCACATTTACGAGATCTTTTCGAAAATATCAAGATTTAGGGGCTAGCCCCTTATATTAGGGATCTAGAAGGGTTCAAAGTCTAGATCAAATATCTCAAAAATCGTTAATATTTTGGTATAAGTCAAAGAACAAAAAATGTTCATCTGAACAATCCAAATCTATTCAGATAAAAATTTAGGTCATATGTTACGTAATAAGGGATTTTAAGGGCGAAAACCATAAATTTTTTACCCCTTGTATCTCGAAAACGACAAATATTTTGAAAAGCAATAAAGAACAAAAGTTGTTCAGAATGATGATCTGAACAATATGCATATTTCGTTTTTACCCTATGTGGCCCCGTTAGGGAGCTACAGTTTGGCCCCTAAAAATTACTTCTAGAAATAACTCGAGAACGGTAAAGAATTTATAAATACTCTTTGAACAAAAAATGTTTGAAATGTCATGACCTTTCTTACGATATCAAGCAAAAGGGGCTGACCCTTTAAATTAGGGGCCCAGAAGGGTCCAAAGGTTTATGAGAATATCTCAGAAACTATTAATATTTTGTAATAAGTCATTGAAGCGGAAATGTTCATCTAAACGAGCTTGTTCTTATCAAATCAAAAAGTAGGTCATATGTTACGTAATAAGGGATTTTAAGGGCCAAAATCATAAATAATTGATGCCTCATATCTTGAAAACGACAAATATTTTGAAAAGCATTATTGAACAAAAGTTGTTCAGAATGATAATCTAAACAATATGTACATTTCGTTTTTTCCCTATGTGGCCCCGTTAGGGAGCTACAGTTTGGCCCCTAAATATTTCTTGTAGAGATAACTCGAGAACGGTAAAGAATTTCTAAATACTTGTTGAGCAAAAAATGTTTAAAATGACAAGGCCTTTCTTACGATATCAAGCAAAACGGGCTGGCCCTTTAAATTAGGGGTTCAGAAGGGTCCAAATGTTTTTGAGAATATCTCAGAAACTATTAATATTTTATAATAAGTTGTAGAAACGGAAATGTTCATCTCAACGAGCTTGATCTTATCAAATCAAAAAGTAGGTCATATGTTACGTAATTAGAGATTTTAAGGGCCAAAATCGTAAATATTTGACGCCTCATATCTTTAAAACGACATATTTTTTGAAAAGCATTATTGAACAAAAGTTGTTCAATGTGTCATAACCTATCGATCAATATCAAAAAATGGGTCTGTGGGCCTCATGGCTCGCCTGTAGAGTCGATTTTTGTCGATATCAGTCGATTTCAAAAACTTGTAACTGGTCAATATTTTGTAAGGACATATTGAACAAAAGTTGTTCAGTTTATCGAGATCTATCGATTGATATCAAGAAATAGGCCTATGGTCCTAATGGCTCGCCTGTAGAGTCGATTTTTTGTCCATATCGGTCGATCTCAATAACTTTTTACAGGTAAATATTTTGTAAAGACATATAGAACTAAAGTTGTTGAGTCTATAGAAGGCTAACAAATGACATCAAGAAATAGGCCCGCGGGCCTTATGGCTCGCCTGGAGAGTCGAATTTCAAACGAATTTCACCGCAACTTTGCTTCAGAAGCTTATGATATGAAAAATTGATTATATCTAAAGTGTCTTAAAGTCGGAAACTAAATTGGGACTCATTTGTCTTTTTTTTTTTTTTTTTTTTAACTCCGAGTGCATCAACAAATCGGACGGAAGACCTACTCGTTGCTCGCAACGAGATCGTGTCTAGTTATTATTATTATTATTATTATTATTATTTTCCCTTTCGTCTCCTAGACCGTTGGATGGATTTTCCTGAAACTTTCACAGGTTATAGAGAACGATGGTACATCCAGTCATTTTTTTCATTTTTTCAAAATTCACTTCCGGTCGGAAGAGATGTCCAATTTTCGTCTTTTTACAAGATATCTTGTCCAGCGTTTTTCTCAGAAACGGTAAAAGATAGAGTCACCAAATTTTCAGAGTTAATAGATCTCATTTCGTAGGCGTGCAGTAGGGGGTTTAGAATGTCGGCCGTCACTTCCGGTCGTCACCGGAAGTGATTAAAGGAATCATGAATTTCAAACTTTTTTCTTTCAAATTGAAACCTATATCGGTTTACTATATCTCGTTCTAGTTCTCAAAAAATTTTGACCCCACCGGAAGTTGAATCTTCAACTTCCGGTTATATCAAATAAAGACTATTCATTATCTCATTTTTCAGTGCCATAAATCTCGGTCATAAAACTAGTTAATGAGTTGAGTTTTAAATATATAATAGTCACTATAAATGTCTAGAGTAACGTCAAATATTTTTGTAAAATTTACTTCCGGTCGGCAAATACGGCTTATTAGCTGTTTTCGTTGTCCAGCGTTTTTCTCAGAAACGGTAAAAGATAGAGTCACCAAATTTTCAGAGTTAATAGATCTCACTTTGTAGGCGTGCAGTAGGGGTTTAAGAATGTTGGCCGTCACTTCCGGTCGTCACCGGAAGTGATTGATGAATCATAAATTTCAAACTTTTTTCTTTCAAATTGAAACCTATATCGGTTTACTAGATCTTGTTGTAATATTCAAAAAATGTTGACCCCACCGGAAGTTGAAACTTGAACTTCCGGTTATATCAAAGAAAGACTATTCATTCTCTCATTTTTCAGTGCCATAAATCTCGGTCATAAAACAAGTTAATGATTTGAATTTCACGTATATTTTAGACACTATGATTGTCTAGATTATGTTTAAATATTTTTGTAAAATTCACTTCCGGTTGTGAGATATGGGGTGGATATATTCAAACCTTGTTTTTTCAGTTTCGCAATAATGAATATTGAGAGACGTTTGAAACTTGTAGAGTTGATCAACTAGCATTAGTGCATTGTACATATGCATTCAATTTTTTCGTCCGTCACTTCCGGTCTATACCGGAAGTATTTGAAAAAATGTCGATTTTCCAATTTATTCGAGTGATTTCTCAGAGATGGCTGGATATATTTTCTTGAAATTTTCAGGAATAATGTCTTATGAAATGACCTTGCTATAGGTATTTTTGTTTTACAAAATTCACTTCCGGTCGGAAAATAGGGCCGATTTTCTGTTTCTCAAAAGGAATTCTGTCCAGCACTTTTCTTGGAAAAGGTAAAATATAGGTTCATCATATATTCAGGAATGATCAATCTCCGTTTCTAAGCCTGCAGTAGGGAGTTGAACATGTCAACTGTCACTTCCTGTCGTCACCGGAAGTGATGGAAAGAATCGCAAATTTCAAACTTTTTCTTTTAAATTGAAACCTATACTAGTTTATCAACTCTCTTTCAAAGTGTCAAAATAATATTGAGTCTGTCGGTGGTCAAAACGACTACTTCCGGTTTCTTGATAAAATATCTTTATACTTTTCGTCTCTTTGTCCCCATAAATCTCGCTTATATTTGAAGTCTTTCATATGATTTTCACATGTCTTAATAAAAGTATCAACTGCTAAAGTTTTGTTAATTTTGTTTTTCAAAATTGACTTCCGGTCGGTAGTAACTTGCTACTTTTTCTTTCTTTAGTCTACTTGTTTTTGTTGAGAACTCTTTCAGATAGAGACGTGAAATTTTCAGGGAATATAGACAGTAAAGAATCGATGTCATTTATAGGAAAACGCATCTCAATAGTACTTCCGGTCGTCACCGGAAGTTACGAGAAAGGAGTAAAAAATTCGATAATATATTTCTCATTCATTGTTAAGGCACATTTTCTGATACATTTAAATGGTTTTCGTAGGAATAGAAAGCTCTTTACTGGAAGTGGTCTAACGGAAGACCTACTCATTACTAGTAATGAGTATCTAGTTTTTCTTTTATTATTACCCATGCAATATATTAAAACGTCTCCCGTAAAAAAAACACCAGACAAACAAGCGAAACATTTTTGGGGTCATTAATAAAAAAAACTTCGCTTTCCGGGACCAGATAGTCAATTTTTATACAAAACGTTATAAATGCATTATGAATTGCTTTGTTGGTGTCTTTAAAATTTTATTTTTGTTCTCGGGAGGGGGTCGGTCTCGCATAAGTCATTTGCATGGAGAACTTGAACCTTAATACATGTATGTGTTTGAGACGATTACCTGAGTGTCATGTACAACTGCCTAACTAGGTGTCAGACTTATGTGTGTACTTATCAGAACAGTGACTTGCCAGTTTGTGTACATTGTGTCTGCAATGCATTCATTATCATGAGAGTATCACTTCATCGTCTAGGGATAAGAAATTGGAAAATAGAACATCACTGCCGTATAAATATATCTAATCGGGTGTACTTTGTCATGAATTGATATCGACTCGTTTCACACAAAACATGTTTAAGTGAAAACCATTCTAGAATTGTTTTATACGTTGGTTAATGAAGAGAAAACTAGTGTTCCTCGTATTCTTAATGAGTATTCCATTACCACTCATGTCATATAAATTTCTTAAAGGTTCAAGGTCCCAAATTAGTTTAAGTCTACCAGTTTAGGTAAATCGTTTCAGACTATGCATTTAACACACGTATTAAACAACAGATAATGAGTTTGAATAATTTACATGATCTGAACTTTTCAAACTTAATCCATATAGTTCTCACGCAATAAGAACTACGTTAACCATTCATTAAGTTATTCATGAAATATGTGGAATAGCGCATCTTCGTTACTGACTTATCCAACCCCTAAGTTGAAATTTCTGAACAGGTTTCCACGGTTATACACAGTGGTATGAAGATAACTGCATACCTGCTGACCACAGTGATGGGGTTCTCTGATTCTGTAAATCGAGCCGCTGACACCAGACTCCGAAGCTGGGATGTGTCCAGATGGTTCCCGGTTGATTTGATTCTGACATTCGGTTCAATAACTGTCACTGGATGAGCCTCGTGTTCAGTCTGTGAAAATTAATACAGATCAAATCCCATTCACATTAAGTCGCATTTGGAGCGTATTCCACCTTAACGTAAACTATACGACCCTGGTTTTATTTTGTTTAGATGTGTTTGTTTTGAGAAACCTAGACAAGTTCCATACAGTGTTTACTTCATTACATGTATATGAATATTTGCTCATAATAGATTCAAAACGTATCCACAGTTATATGATATAGGAAGGGAGCCGAAGTAGGCTATATCTGCTACACGATCCCATTCACTTATTGATGAATGAAATATCGTTTAAATTAAAAGAATATGCATGACATCTAGTCGGGAGTAATCAAAGGAAGTAGCATTGATCGTAACTCAGTTGTTCACACATTAACATGATGCAGAGATACAGTTTGAACATTGCGTTTTTCCGGTATCATTGTTTCTACAAAGAACATGAGACAAGTATTGTGGTCACAAGTCGTTGAAAATGTAAGTGACCCCGATTTTCTATGGCGAGCCCATCTTCACAAGTTGGGGGCTATTGATTCGTTACCTCGCACTAACTCTTGACACCAGTCACCATTCAAAACATGGGTTTTGGACAGAAGATGACGCAATAAGCTAAAAGTATATCATCCAATGAGAGCCCTTGATTAAGGCACGACCAAAACAGAGAGTAAACCATGATGTTCATGTGTTACTTTTCTCAACATGATGAACATGGCGTGTTGATTTTATATGTGACGTAATTAATAATTAACATTTTCGTCCCTTAATTGTAGCCATTTATAAATCTAATTCAATTTTGAATAACTTGTTGATTTTGTTGAAATATAATCGACAAACGCACTTGTACAACCCATCAATTTCATGTGGCTCGTATTCTAAAGCTTAATTTAATTGTTTCTTTTAAGAATAAATTTCTGGAAATCAATTGACGGGCGGTCGCAAATTCGACAACATGTTACGGATGCCGCGTCATGCATGTTTAGTTTCGTTTTCGACCAGTCATAAAATTCGTTGACTGATTAGCCCAACGCTACAGGATGCAAGCTCTGTTTCGGGCTTTCCAGTTCTGAATATGTATTTTGTTTTTCTCACAGATGTGTAGTTGTTGAGCTTCTTTCTTTTTTTTTAAATAGTCAACTTTGGGAGTTTTTCTCCTGCACTTAAGCCCGGGAGTGTAGGGGGCCTGAAATCTCACATGTATGTCACATTTTCCCAAAATATGAAAGATGCCATATATCAAGTTGAAAATACTTGAAAAGTTAGTCATCAAGAAGTTATACATGTTGAATTTGGGCGAGGTCCAATAGTAATAGGTAACCTGAGTGACTCAAATGACCTACAATACATCCTCTATGTAATCAAACTGAACATCTATCAAATGATGGAATCCAAATATGAAGTAACATATCTAGGAATTTTATGAAATGAATGCAGCCCAGGGCATATGCTTAATCAACGTACGTTGTCGTGTTGAATGCTGAGCACGGTACTGGTAACATCGGTCCGGGAGTTGGACTGCCTATGGACTGAAAACGGAGGAACTGCTTTGGAAGAGGAATCTCTTGGTAGCCACTCATTGCTCTGAATATGAATATCAATAGCAAAACTAAACTTAAAGTTTCTGTAAAGGAAAACTACGTTTGATAGGATGAGTTATCCAATGATTTACCAAGTGCTAATTATGAAAAAGAAATTGCGATAACAGAAAATAGTGTATCATACTTTTTATAAAGAGTGCAATTTCTAAAGCAGGACAAACACGGATCCTAACTTGAAATGACCTGTTACTGATTAAATATTGACAGTATTGCTCATTCGGCAAACTTCGGCAGATTCCGGTACCCTACATCTAGCCTCGGATGCATAACGGTAAGTGATATGCAAATAAGCCTATCATGTGTAATGAGGTAGCCGATTTACTCTGTCGGAAAAACTGCCATATGCACAGACTAGTGATCAAAATATGTTTGTTTTTTTCAAGAATGAATTTATCGAGTTTTCCTTAGAAAACTCCCCAAGCCTGTTTCGAAAAAAAAAATAATTAATCTCAAAAAGAAATTGAGTGTCATATAAAAAATATATTAAAATGAACTGTATTTCGCGGGAGTTGTCAGTAGTTGATCAATGATGTTAAACATGTTATTATACGTCATTGTATAGTAGTATGGCGGAAACCATCATACAACCGAGGTTAAATGGAATCGACCGATGTGATTCGAGCGATGATTGCGTTTTCGAGAATAACATGTACATGTACTAGTCACAAACCGTTTCAATGTCAATTAGTGGATCCATGAAGATCACTGTGTTAGACTCGTGATCAATGAGGAGACGTAAGAAATCAACAGCGTCCCCTGTCGGTGGATATTGAGTCACAATGAAACCTCTTGCTTTGGTATAGGACTAAATAAATGAAATAGCATATCACAACAAAGCATCAGTAACATATTGTTTATTCTATTTCATTGATTATAAATGCTATAACTGGATTATTTTTATCAGTATTCACTATAATGTCATACAAAAATTGAACACACTACAGTATCAATATAATCCGGAATATACTTACCGGAACAACAATGGCGTTGATGTATTGACCTCGTTTTGAAACCACAGAAGAGAGGTGCAAACTATACTTATCAACTATTGGAGAAAAAATGAAATGGATTAGTGGTGATATCCAGCTGGTATGCAATATCAATCTGTAGATATTGAATGTTATGTGAGATTAAACACAATATCAGTACACTACCGTAAATCTGGTTATTTTTGCTGTCGATTAATTTTTAGCGTTTTTGCGAGTATGTTGGATTTGCATTTTTCCCCAAAAGTAAATCTACCGTAAAAGAATTCTAGATCAACAGATCCATGTTGTTTTACCAGTGTTTTCAAATAGAATAAATAATTATTGATTTATCAAATATACACGTTCACATTTTATCGACTATCCTATACAGTGTATAGTTTGGTATCATTGTCACGCTCGGCATTACTTTTAAAATCTAGAAAAAGATAAACTTAAATTTTGTAATTTAGTCTACAATGCACCCACACCTAGCGAGGATATTTATCAGTATATAAACCAATGTCTGCCGGGTTGACAGAACTGAATTAATGACATAAATTCGTACGATGGGATTTATTTGTCGATTTATTCTTTAGCTCCAGGATAAATTCGCAAAAATAAGAAACACAAAAATAAATATATGGGCGTTTTACTCAAATTCGCAAAATTAAATCGACGCAAAAATATCCAGATTTACGGTATGTTATCATTGAAAATTCAAATATCTATCAACCTTTGCATAATGTGCTTCCGTCTTTTAAACTTAGAATGAGTTATTTTTGAAAACATTAATATATTAGAATCAATCCGTGTTTATTCATGGTCGCTTTATATAGAAGGGAATCACCATCGTAATTTCATGCCTTCTATATATTTAATTCTAACTTTGATGTTATTACTTGATATGCCATTTGAATCCCATGTTACCTTTTGACATTTCAATTTATACACCTGATCCCACCTCTGGTGTGTCCAGGATCTGTGTTTGCCCAACTATCTATTTTGTATTGCTTGTAGGAGTTATGAAATTCATCACTGTTCGTTATCTTCACCTTTCATACATCTAATTCAAAATTGTCCTATTCCGTGTGGATCCGGAATAAAGTATTTCCTAAAGTGTCCTTGCTTTTCGTAAGAGGCAACTAAATGAGGTGGTTCTTTGGAAGAAACCACAATACCCAAGGCCCCGTGTCCCAGCAGGTGTGGCACGATAAAGATCCCTCCCTGCTCAATGGCCATAAGCGCCGAGCATAGGCCTTAATATTACAGCCCTTTACCGGCAATAGTGACGTCTCCATATGAGTGAAATATTATCGAGAGGGACGATAAACAATATTCAATCAATCGATCAAATTGTGGTACAGTGTACATAAAATCCTTAATTTAATATCACATTATTATATTTCAAGTTCCCATTCGCTTTCCTCTGGTGTCATTCTTGAAAAAAAAGGTGAATATAACGAACAGTGATGGATCTAATAAAACTTTGGTTGTATCCTTGATTCCGTCTCATTTTACTCACTTTATTGTATTTTTTGCAGTCGTTACTTCTTAATGTTATCTTCGATATTACAATCTGGCATTCTAGATTTCATTGAGATTCAATGTATCTGCTTCCCTCTCGTAATCTTATTATAATTCATTGCATTCGTTTTATGTCTCATTATTACGCCAGAATAAGTGATATACTGCAATAGTTCCGGAATTGAGCAGTGAGCGGATAATACCATAAACCTACTTTTATTCGAGTGTGAGAAAATTTCGCGAGATCGCATTAAGAATGTAAATTGAAATGTTATAAGGTGACATGGAATTAAAAGGTGATGTAGTAAAAAGTTAGAACTATGAATGCAATAAGGATTCATTGAATTATGACAACAATTTCCTCCATCTTATCATACCTTATGCTAGTGGCTCTGTAGTTGCCAGTGCAATAGAGAACAATTACTGATATGACACTCAACGCCATGTACAGGTTAAAATTAGAGACATTTCACATATAGCTAGAAGCGTCCTTTAAGTGAAAGAATTCTCGAATAGGTCATAGATACATTATGTTTTATATAATACCCGTTGTTACCAGTATTTTCCTCTGTTTAAGGCAAAAGCAAGGAGCTATTTTAAGTTCAGTATGCAAGGTGAAGATAACGAACAGTGATCAATCTCATAACTCCTATAAGCAATGCAAAATAGATAGTTGGACAAACACAGACCCCTGGACACACCAGAGGTGGGATCAAGTGCCTAGGAGGAGTAAGCATCCCCTGTAAGTATATTTAGAATTGACTATAAAGTTATGGGTCCAGGTGCCACAGTGAAACATTGTGAGCGGTCATACGTAGCTATGTTATGGCACAACTCTTGGATACACCAGCGGCTCAAGCTAAATTTGTAAAATTTCCTACGCACAACCAAAATTACCACAATCCGACTAAAAAGATCTTGAAGAGATGTTAGTTAAGCACACACATTTAAAATCATTTTGCAATAGTGCTTTGGGAATGCATCGTATAACACCTATACAATTTTTAATACATTGGTTTATCACTGTACATACATTATCTTGTAATTCACTTGCGAATACGACGAACGAATATTTTAACTTTAAACACTGTATCCTTGCAAGTAAAATGAAATGCATTGCTCTGAGTGTTATTAATTGAAAGTGTTTTAAATTCAGAACTTGGTTATCATGTTTTAATGTAAGTCGTCCCTCTTATATCAAACATTGGGAGTTAATTGATACATTTTTTATCAATCGAGTATCAATAGTATATATGTTTTAAAATATGAAATATTGACCCCATATATACATGTCAACCACGTGTCACTGTACAAATAACATTCAAACCTAGAGTAGGGGATTACCAACATAACTATATTTCTTATTAAAAAGATCGTCGATACACAATATAGAAATAGGTATTATATCTCAATTTAATCGGGGGTTCATACATAAACCTGGTTTTTTTTTTCTTCTGAAAATGCGGAAAAAAATGAGAGTTGCCGGTCGTAGGGAAATGATAGAAAATATATTAATGTATGAACCTCATTCTGGGGAAATTCAGGTATTCATGCAACCGATACAATTACATTAAAATACGCAACATATCTATATTGATAAATCTGACATTGAAGGAGATCTAGCTTCAATACCATCTTCTAAGAATAGACTTGCATGTAAATAAAAATATTGATCACCGATACCTTAAAGATTTGTTAAGCTCACATGTTAAGCTTGCTGGTTTAAAACACATATTAGAGTCATACTTAAACTGATTTTTTTTTGCATTATGAATGGTTTCAGAAGTCGTCTGGATTTGAAATGAAGACTTGAGCCTATTCTCATTTTATGACCTTGAGGGCAGCTTCCCCGCCGTGAGTAGGGAGAAAGGATTATATCGGTGAACCTCGTTATCACTACTTACGTGGCATTATTCCTTCAGCTTTCTTTCCACTGCTTTGTTTCGCCACCTTGTAGTCTGAGTCAGTGTACGTTGGTCGTAATTTAAGTAGAAGCTGAAAAATCCAGCATTTGTCTTAAATCACAGCTTCAGAACTTCATTGAAATGTAACAGATTTTCAAATTTGAAACTTTAAGAAATGCTTTGCATATGTATATTAGAATTGTTTCCATTTTGAATATAACAATCATAGTTAAAGCAACTGTAAATAATTTTAATGTTTTTATTCATTTTCATTCTGACTATAGAATAAGCAGTCAATCAGCTAAACCGCTCATTTGAGTCGAATTATCCACACAAATAATCATGGGTATATGAATTGAGTACACGAAGTAATCCGTATACAAAATCAGTGTATTACGAACGGGCTATGATACAAAACACCACAGACAGCATTCAACCCCCACTGTGACCTCCCCCAGGTCGAGAGGTAAATATTTGAACAAAATGAAGGATAATTACATTCCAATCTTGCGAATTGCACCCTGGATAATGGTAATGGGAATAATTTAAAACGATATCACATATACCAGTGTTCATTTACAAATCTTGTGGATTGTGATGGAAAAGGCCGTGTTAAGAATTCCATGTACATCGTTTAAGATTTTTTTTTAAATATCTAGTTTTCTGATATGCTGCACAATATTGTATAATGGTTTACGTATTTGAGAATAAGGATTTAGCGGTGAATTCATTGTTAAGATAAATACGCCTTATATGTAATGTTCAACTCTGTTTTAAAACAGTTAAAACAAAATATATACATTTAACAATATTTCCCTGGTATAGTCCTTTTTTATTTAATCGAAAATTACTAATGTTTTATCATTAAGATAAAGATAACGAACATATTTCAATCTTGATGAAGCCAAATGCCGATCTGATTACACGATATCTAAATGTACTCAAAATTCCATACGTCTTAGAAGTTGATTAAAACGTGTCCGTCTAAATATATGCACTAAGCTATAAATGTACACACCAAGAGCTACAGTCGTGTGATAAGAGTAAACATAGATCAATATGATTTTAATGAAATTCTAGTTGTTTGAAAGAGCGAGCCAATTCCCAAATGAAATCACGATAAGGCACAATGAAGCGAATCAACTCACTCACCTCAAATTCATTCCGTACCTGAACGTCTTTAAGTAAGACGTTTTGATTGGCTGGCATGTCTTTTCCCGCCTTTTCGGCTTTCCTACTGAAATCGGAAATGTTGTCCAGCTTGACGGGTGCCATGAAAGTTTCATGTAAAGCAAGGAATACAGTTACGTACTGTTCCTGTTAAAGAGAGAGAATATGTAATGCAAACCGTGTTCAGAAAATAATAAGACGAGGATATAATTTCTTTAATTCCAAGAGCATCCATGGCTTACGTATGTCTGGACCATGGTCATTCGATTTTCCCTCATTTTCCTGATATATTTAGCGATGTCCACCTTCTTTGTCTTTCTTCCAATCTGGGATAGAGCGTCCAAAGCGATGTATGTCCCTGTGCGTCCAATACCGGCACTAAAGTAGTATTCAACGTAACGTTATTGATGATGACAGTACATTTGTTTCCTGACTCAGACTAATACTGTGAAGCTTAGACTAATATGTCACGTATTTTACAAAGTTCGTGTGTTTTCCTTCGCATCAGAAGTAAAAGTCGTGGATCTTCTAGATAAGTATTCAAATATGGAAGTTGTCGTTACACGGTCCGGTAGGCATTGACAAATGACCTTCACTGGTACGAAAGTGGGAGTCATACATATGTCTAGATTATTTTTTTTCACTTAGACGTAGTAAGTTCTCTAATTGAGCAATCAAGGTTTATTTCAAATGGGACGTGACTCAAGAAATAAATCAAACGAATAGTGCTTCATTCATTTACTTTAGCTTAAGAAACAACGGCCGGAATTTGAATATATACTAATATCTGCTAATAACGAAGTGAAAAGAATATCAAATGATCAATGACTCTGAAAACAACAGTACAAACTAATGATATTTCTCTAACCGCGACGTTTATTTTTATGTCACAGTGTTATATATAAAATGGAATTTAAATTCAGCTTCTACTATCTTGACAACTGTGAATTACCTGCAATGGACAACAGTGGGTGCATCACTCTTATTGGTAGTTGTTCTGGTCACGTGGTTATGGAAAATAACAAGGCACAGGGGGTCAGGCGTTCCATGATCCGGCCACGAGGTGTAGTGATAGTGTGTCACAACACGTGAATTCTTCAGCTGACAACAAATTACCGCAATATCAATAATGATTATTAGCAATGCTAGTGATAAAATATTGAATGCTTAGTAAAGATGTAATACTCTAAAAAAGAGATAATGTAATTTTTTATAGCTGACAGCGTAGCATCCCCGATTTCATTTGGATAGTGCATTTATTTTGGGAATTTCAACAAATAGTCGTGTTAGGTATAATTCCAAATAATTCCCATTAGTGATTGTTCGTTCGACAAATTAGGTTGTCTCTTCACTAACAGATCGTAGCACGTGAACGGAGACGTAAATAAGAGTATATGCCCTAAGACCATTTCACAAAATGCTACAACTCACTATGTACTACCAATATTGATAACAACTGTACAATTGGTCTAAAGACCCAAATTTAACTTAGTGTCCCTAAATTTCACCTGTATGGTGATAAATGGTAAGCCGCTTTTCACTCAAACTTTTTACAATAGATCTCAGGTGGATTGAAATATGTCGTGGTCTGGAGATACCCCCAAAGAAATGTTTTGATAACAATAACGCCCAATAATTACCGGCATTTTTTAGATCTTGAGGAAGCCCAATATACCAGAGTTTTGATAGCATTGACCTCTCCACCGCTGAAGTGAGGTGTAGAATGTGTATCAGCTCTTTATACAAACACTTTGCCCACATGAACTTTACAGATGGTCCGAGACATTTCCTGTCTATATCATAAGTATACGTGAGCGCCCCGATCTTTTGGCCAGGTAAATTGCAGGTAGATAACAATGACCATAGATAGGCCCAGTCACATCCAATGATCCGTGAAGAACCGTACGGTAATATTTTGGGTCAATCGTAAACGATCCTATGTGCACGTATATTAGAAACATGATTCTATGCTTGTCCTGCTTGACACTTTGGGCGTATGGAAGAAGAAAACATCGACTTGCTCTCTACTTAAGTACAACATATCAAATTCTTGAAATTAGCTTAAATTATCATTTATTGCTTCACACGACTGAATCGAAGATGCAAGGATATTGGCCTGCGCAAATACTTTTAAAAGACATTTTTACAAAAATAACAATTTTTAGAAAGATACCCAGTGCCTAAAAAAGCATGATTTAGAAAAAATACTTTTGGTCCATTGGTTTTGATATAAAAAGAACTCAGTATGATCAATCATGGAACGAGACTAATCATGTTTACGATTGATACACCTTTTATCTGTAAGAATATACGGTGTAATAATATAGGGCCAGTCAGTAAACATCTCCCAGAGCATACCTTCAAGTGGAACATTTCAGCATCATTTTATTTGGATGTCTAAATCTAAATATGCAGCTGAGGAATCAGGGATAGAGTATGTTTACAGCTTGTCGAAAGACGGGGTGATTGAATGTTGTTTAATGACCATATTGATAATTTTTCACTAATGTGGAGACGTAGAAATTTTGGTGAAGGGTTGCAAAATTTTGGCTTATGCTCATATGGCCTTTGTGAGGGAGGAGTATTTAATGTACCACACCTGCTGTGACACAGGGTCAGGTTGTGTGCATTTTTATTCGAAGATCAGTCCGATCTAATCGCTTTCTTACGACAAGCAAGGAGTATTGGGGAACTATTCTAACTCCGATCCCAACGGGACGCTTGTCGGAGGATGCAGCAAAATGGACGGTCTTTCGGATGAGACCGGAAAAACCAAGATCTCGTGTCACAGCAGGTGTAACACGATTAAGATATCCTGCTCAAATGCTGTAAGCGACGATCATAGACCTAAATTTTGTAGCCATTCGCCGACAATGGCGACGTTTGAGTATGAGTGAACAATTATCTAGGTGGACGTTAGACAATACATAATAAACCAATCAATATTGAAAACAGGACTATGACTGTACCACTTTCCTTATCACTCGGGGGGAAATGAAGGCCAACCAAACAGGGGATTACCTCCTTGTTAATCACTGTCAGCTTTCGTACGACGTAGAATGCGTATTCTTTTTCCTCAATCATCTTCACTGATACAATTCCATAGCTTATATGCTTATTCCGATCTGGCCAGTACTGGCTACATTTTATCTGGAAGAAACATTTGATCAAAATGAATGTGTAGATAAGTGTAGAAAATAGTAATAATGTGATAGTCCAATCTGATCCATATCATTGTGTAATTGAGAAATAACACTATTGTAAGGGTGAGGATTATTTAGCCATGACCATGTTTGAAGCTTGCTATGCCCCTTATCGCAATAGCCAAACCTTAAGGTAACATTTGCATCGCCCCATGTATGCTATTTCATTTGTCAACCAATCATGTTCGAAGTTAGAAAACGAGTTTATTTGGACGAAGTTGGAATATACGAGGAATATAATATCGACAACCCTACTTTGTAGTACATAAGTACAAAAACCAGTAAACATGTCGAGAACAATTTTTGTATTCATAAAAATTACAACAACAGTATAACAAATATTACACATGTAATTCTATAAACTTATGCATTCTAAGAGAAAAAGATGAATTAAAATAACGGGATATAAATAAAACCTCAGATCCTTAACAATACAATCTTGAGATAAAACGTAATATTAGAACCTGGGGAAAGGTAGTTTATCAAGAGTTGCATGTACATGTAAGCAAAATGAAAGTCATTGGGCGAAAAGATCGGCAAATATTGGTAATTTAACAATAATGATTAAACAATTATTCAGTACCTTGTCTCCTTCTTTGAGATTCGTCAACATAACAATAACAGACACATTTTCTTGCCAGATCATCGTCCAGAAATCTTTTAATGTATTTGGTCTCGGTCCTTGTAGTAAAATATGAAATTCAAACAGTATTTTATTATGAATAACATAATAAGGATCGGGCAGCAGGCAATGCATATATAAGCCTTCTCCTTTAAGGTACAAGGTACAGTCCACATAATTATACACACAAAAATTAAAATATAGATATGAAGTAAAAGGATAATAAGTCATCCCCAAGATAATGATTATGTAAAGAGTATGATTTCTTGATATGAATAAGAGAAACATAGAAATATGGAGTGGTTAGTGTCAAAATATGAAATGAAGAGTGCATTTGTAGTGGTGATAGTGATATACATGTGACCGATAGTAGTAATAGTAGAAGTACTAGTACTAGTACTTGTTAATTTAATGGTAATAGTAATAGTAGTAGTGGTAGTAGTAGTATCAAAACTAAAAGTAAGACATCATGATGAAAGGTGAAGATAACGAACAGTCATCAATCTTACACCTACTATTAGGAATACAGAATAAAGAGTTGGGCAAACACGGACCCCTGGATATACCACGCGTGGGATAAGATAGCTAGTGGGAGTTATCATTCCCCGTCGACCAGTCGCACATGTAGGTTGAATCTCACACCAAGCAGGGACTTGGTGCATTAAGGACACGGGTGGTAGAGATCAAATTGCAATGCATCCTTGAACCAAGGTTTCAGGAACTTGATCTAACGAACCCCCGGTCAGCAAGTGAACACTATATTTTGCCGCAATCTTTTTAAAGATATAAATCACCTAAACATGCTTATGTTCAGCACCGGTCCCAGGGATCATATCTCTATCAAGGTTTCATATACACGTTGCTTCTACTGGTTCAATACCTCCTGAGATTATCTTCAAAAGATCCACTCTATTTCCACTATTCCCCTTTTAGTTCCCTCTTGGCAAAACGGTTCTAGAAAGCATTGATTGATCAACCTTTCACCGGCGGGACGCTTAACATTATACAACCAATCAACTAAGCTATAAGATAACATTTGCAGGTGACGTAAAACAGTGAGAAAAACACTGCTAATGCAACATTTTAATTCTACATGAGAATGTATTTTAGTACTTTTCACTTTGAATGGAATATGTTTATGTTTAAGGTAGCTCACTGCTTTAGAATTTGTTCATTTTGTACATGTTATGACACAACGTCAAGTCAATTACTTCTATCTATCGATTTGTTTGTATTCCTTGTTACCTCAGCGGATAGGGTGTCGAGTTACGGAGATTATCAATAAAAAAGAAAAAGGTGTTGAGTTAATGACCCGCAGATCCTAAGTTCAAATCCGCCAGTGTATATTGTGATATTTATTGAAATACAATTTTTTGGTCTTTCTGATATATGTGCGTAATTGAAATCATATTATTTTTCCTGATTGAATTATTTTGCTGATTAAATATGAATGTACTATTTTAAGATACAGTGATCCACCTTAATCAGAAAATTATCAGAAGTATGTTAAATGTACCTTGAGCAGCAATGTATTCTTTTTTCCGATTTGGACCCTAGATATATATGCATAAAAAGAAAACCAAAGGGCAATAAGTTTCGTAAATAACGAGTACAAAATTGTATATCTATACAATAAATATGTCAATATTCTGTAATAAAACAAATATTATACAAGTGATACTAGTAAATCATAACGGAAACAAGTTAGATATTTTGAGATTGTTACCTAACCTAAGATATATATGGTTTCATTGTTTTTTCTTTGGTATTGAAATACAAGAACGCAGAACAAAGTTTAATGGTATACAATAACCGATACCAATACGGAATAGTGCAATTACTCTGACATGAACTTTTCTAGAATGTGAAAACACATGTGCAAATAATATATCCTGAAACATTGAAAAAAGTCGTGCATTATTCCAAGGTTTGGTACGGAAGTGGCGACTTGTATTCAAATCCTTCTGGTTTTCGAATCGCGGTTAATTATCAACGTAAAAAATTGCAGTCCGTAACTCATTTGAAACAAGAAGAAAAAAACTACTGTGCCGATTTATTTGACAACTAGTTATGACATATGAAGGTAATGTTTTATTTCAAAATAGTTATTACACATGTTATGAAAAAAGTAGCTTTTTTAAAATTTAATAACTCCTTTCAAATAGCTTGAAATAGGATTTATAAAAACAAGCTGGTATATTTTCAAGTATAATATTTACTGGACGAAATTGATATTGTTCAAACAATCTTAGTTTCAAACTCAGCTGCTTTTCAAAGTTTTAGGATAGACTCCAGTCATTAAATTAGATTGCGTCGTACAAAACCACACTGAGTAATTATGATGGAATATTGTCTTGTAAATGTAACGTGAAAAAAAATATGAATATGGTAATTTTATGGAATGTGTCTACTCACATCAATATAATTTGCGTTTATATAATCTGTGGATTCTCCATCTGCTTTTGTCCTTAATATGACCCTTGAATGATCATCTGTTCAAAAGCATGATATTTTGTTAGGCTACATACGAACGTTTTAAATCATTTTCCATAAAAATACTTGTAAAATACACTTATATCAACAGAATCAGGAAATTTCAAAATAATGTTGATGTACTGACTAACAATTTTAAATTTATCACAAATATCACTTTTTATTTAGTCGGATGATCTAGAAATAGAAATTAGAACCAAAAAATATATGATTTACATTTTTATAAGAATAAGTAATATATATTGATAAACAAGATTCAATTACATGGGAAAGTGGTACTGACACTAGTCGTTAGACAAATAAACGACAACTAAAACTTGGATATAAAAAGATAATATACGTGAAAACATATTTCATTACATGGAAACGTGGTTTTGAATCTATTTTTGGGCACGTTTTGGGGCAGCTTTCCAGCGTCGCACTTATGACGTTCACCGTGGGGGAGTGCCTGAAAAGTTTGGAAAATGATAAGAATAAGAAATGCTTTAGTCGAGCAAATTGAAAAAAAAAATGAAGAAAAAATCTGTTTTAAAGATTATAGATAAAAGGCATAATGTTTATTTTTGTTCTTCATACCAAGGTTTCTATTATCATAGTTATGGGCAATCGCTTCCTATAGATTACAGACAAAGAACAGTATCCATATCTTGAAAAAAGTAGCACATTTTAAAAGGTACACGAGACTAATGAAACCTACAGCATACTCCTTCCGAAACCCATTGTCGTCATTTTCCTGCTTTTCTGCAATAGCTGATTCTAGACGATCAATTGGAATTTCTGTTACTGTTTCATTCATGTACAAATCATCGTGACTATCATCCATTTCCTCATCTCCAACATTTTTTGTTGTCGCTAGCTTGGAAGATTCGTGGGCTTTGTTTGGTTCCTTGTACGTGCCATTTGTTCGTCTTTTCTTTGTTTCTGTACTGAGTCCAGGATCAGCATTTGCATACAGATTGTCGAATCCAGCATTATGAGTCAATTCTTCAAATAGATCCATTACAAGAGGTTCATTATAACCATGATTCACTGTATATGTATAATGTAAATACAGCGTGTGATTTGCTTGCATTTACAATACACTTTAACACAACTTAAGGTAGTGATTGCATGGGTCATTGAAAATTAACGAATCTATATATTTTTTTTTATTTTTACATATTTTGTAGTTGACAATATATGTAATTCATTATGAAAGTATCATATAGTCTAATCCGGATATATTTACATTCAGGGGACAGACCTGAATTGTTCATTATATCCAAAATTCAATATAACCAATGCTGAACTACAAAAATATTACTACAGGGGAAATTATTTTAACTTCAATATAACAGATATTTTAATATAACCGACTTCAATATAAGTGGAGTGGACTATATCTGGTTTTACGGGAATGGTGACGTTACGGTTGTCATAGTTACCCTTTTCTCGACTTTCTGTAATAAATGGTGTATGTGTTTCAGATGGTGTTTTAAATTAATACAAAAAGAGTAAGTGATACAACTTTTATATCAAATTGAAGTTAAAGCCTTAATTAATATATAATTTGTATTAAGATGTCCATTTACTTTCATATGAAGTAGAAGCACGGTTGCTTGTGAGCAATTTCGCTGTTTTTAGAAGGCAACTTTTCACCAAGGCAGACATCTTTCCACCCCCTGCGAAATAAATTACCAATAAATTCTTTTTTTTAATTTTTATGTATGTTTTTATATATGTTAGTAGGATTTCCCCCTGAAAGTATCAATATTGGTTTTCAGGTTTACTAGGGTGCTATGAACACTATAAAGCAACCCCTCCCCTCATTATATAAATACTGCAGGTGATAATACGATAAATATGCATCTTACATGTATTTATTTTAACTCATATTAAAACTATAAAAATGTTTTGATGTTTATTATTAAATTTATTCAACATAGAATAATCGTGCTGTTGCTTTGTATATGTATATATTGCTTTCTGTTTGGAATTGTTTATATATCATAATCTGTAAATGTCTGTTAAAACGCGGGGAATATAACCCAACCGATGTAAACTGTGCAATGTGACGTCATACATGTATTACCTTTTTCTCTTCATCCAAAACAACTAAACTTTCTTATTATTAGAATTAACTGAACTAATTAAGAAAAAGACACCAAGTGCTGTTTTAAAAAAACCCACACTTTTTGATTTCCCTTATCATCCAAGTTACATAGTAGACTCTCTCGATTTCCTCTTAGCTGAGGATCTCAAAGTGGACGATGATAATGTTTGTAGCAAAATAAAGTGTTTTAAATCTATGTATGGTGTATTTAAGAAAGATATGATTAAAATAATCAATATTCTTTGCTAAAAATGACGCGTTTACATAGCCCGTGTTTCCTTGGCCTAACGGTTTCCCTTGGATATTACACATCCAGCATTTTAAATTTATGTGCACTAACACTGTATACATCTTATGGAATTTATAACATTATATATCATAATTTAATAGACCTAGTGGTTTGTAAATTAAATGTACGTATTGTAAGACTGAAAATTAACAGGGTAGCGGGGAAAGGGTACATGTATCATGGAGACTTAAACTATGGCTATCATTTAAAAGATAATTCAAACGTACTCTTGGGATTTTTCATTTGTATTTCATTTTTACTTGTATATTTACAAGCATATTTTCATTTTACGCTGTGTCTGGTTATATCTGACATACTGATGCTCAAGAGCGTGATGCATTCCGGAATCGGAAACGAAAATAGTCTCTCTGACTAAACCACGTGATGGCTTGCAATCACTACCTTAAACTCATTTCTTTAACCGATACTCAAGAGAAATGAACAACAGTTCACAATAGCCTAAAAGTAAGTAAAATCGTATAAATGTAAAATTTAAATGTCACCCCCTTTTAACAAGTTATATGAAGAACACAATACCCATATGCACGAATTATTCTACTTTTGTTGATAGATAAATATATAGGTAGATACTGGTTGCGGTAGCCCAACAGTTATTGATTCGCTTCCTTGCGATTTTCGATCCCGGCGATGTTAAGACCTTTGATACAAGTTGTGAGTGGTTCAGTTAAAATATCTGTTCCTTACACAAGGTGTTCAGATAATAAAAAAAAAACCTTCGACACTAAGCACCATTCATCTACCGAAAACAGAGGCACTTCATCCATTCCTGTTATTGATGAAACATATAAACATATTCAAATCATAACAACATTTGAAATTGATTACGACAATTTTTCGCTAATTGTAAAGTATCTTTACCTTGTTTTCTTTGTTCTTTTGCTTTCCTAGATCTGTAAGAAAAAACGGCATAGTCTCACACTCTTATAATTGTTACTGAGAATAATTATAGAAAACTGCAATTGCATTCCACCGTATCAATTGTTGTTTTATAAGTGATAAGAATATCCTGCTTCAACATTAATGGAAAGCACTGGTTTTACAGTTTGGATAATAAATGAATGGCGATTCTGTGAGAAAACTTCAGTTAAAAAAGGTGACGATAACGAGCGATATCTTATATCAACGATGTTTTATCTATTGACAATATTCATTCTCATTAATACGTAAAGTACATATATCCCTATAAACTCCTAATAAAATAGAATTTGCGAAATGACTTCAATTGAGACTGTTGAAATCCCTGTACCATCAACTTGTTTGTCAGTAGCTTATCTCGATTTAAAAACAGACTATACCCAGAACATGCTCTTGCATATCGAATCAGTTGAGATATATAAACACTGCTACACAAATATGGGAAGTTGACGATGGAGAAGTTGAAATCATCCCGTTTGTCATACAGTTGAGTTATCAGTTTGCCGTTTATGTTATTCATAGAAGTGTAACACGACACAAAACTGCTATGAATGAAAAATAAATGTATCACGAGTGATATATCAGTTTGATCATCATTATTGCGCAAATTGTAGCAATTCATTTCGCAGTTGTGTTAAGTTGGGCCATAGAAATATGTCAAGAAAAAACATTAATAAACAAATCAATTTTGACAAATTATGTAAACACAACCATTTTTATACAAAAACAATATGTATATATCATTAAGAGCATATTGACCCCCATACATTATTCATCGGGCCGGCAGTCTCTACATCAGCTGTGTATCACGTGATCAAATATCAAGATAAAATCATACCGTGAATGTATAAATAGTTCCATCGGCACGATATCCAGATATCAATGCAAGTCGAAGTTAATATAACTTCAAAGCATATTAATTTCTTAATTTGAAAAGTGTTAGAAGCAAGTTTATTGTGAATTGTAACGTGTCTAATTTCTGCATTGAATCTGCAAGATGCAGTGATTTTTGCATGATATAAAGTTGAGTCTAGCCTGAAAAACATGTTTTCGGTTGAAGCCACAACTTGTTACCCTAACTTTCCTTTCGCACTAATGTTCACATGTCACATAAATCAAACATCTTTCACTCAAAAACCTCGGGGTGTTGTGCCGATGATGAAATTTGTATGTACGGAAGCCCTGTTTATGCAAATCAGCCCATTGTGGAAGTCACTATACGTGCGGATTAGGGGCGATATCAAGATCACAATATAGTATGAATATTACTTTACCATGTATGCTGTATAAAGAAGAAATTGAAACTATTTCAATATCAAAGATAATTAATATAACCCATTTGACAGAAACCTTTACACGATTGCAGTTTATCATTTGATAGCGGTGGTAAACAAAGAAAAAATATTTTGACATTTCTAACCGCAAAAGGACTGTAGATATGTACCTGATGACCTTCGTCATGTAATGTGCCAGTGCGGTAAAGAACATTTATGTATAATACTGATATTTTTGGGATAAACCTTAACTCAGCTGCGTTTTAAGGATGTACGGGACTGATGATTTTGAAATTACCGCGCAACTCCGAATGACGTAAATAAATCCTATGTCGTTCGCATCTCCTATTTGATTATGAGTGTATGTTAGATAATATCTACAATGCATTTAATTCTAGAGATATATTTTACATAAACTATGACAAAAATATTATTATATTCGAAATAAAAACAAATCGCGTAAATTTTACGACTTTAATTACTTTTCGGCAATGTAAACATAGTGAGACTTTTGAAACATTGAAATGCGGGGAAAACGCGGATTTCAGTCAGCTAAAGCGATCCAACGTTACATCAAGGTTTTTTGACCCACAGAAGACGATGGAAAGCTGCCTCACCAAGACACCAGATGCCGGATCATCTATATTTGCAATCGCAGACGCAAGACATGTGTTCAGGTTTGTCAATCACTGTTAACAGGTTAATAAATTAATTCCGAGTAAGCACGTACGTCAAATAATGGTTTAGATGTGTCTTGGTACTCCTTACAAATTGCTGTGGTTAGAATTACTGATCAGCACGTGCATGGACGTGTGCTGAATTTTGATTGGACGATTTTAAAATCGCTATAACTTCCTTATATTTGATGGAAACGTTATGAAATTCACACTGTGGGTATATGATACAAATGCCTGTTGAACATCAACAAAAATTCGGAATCATACAGGCGTGCGCGTGTATGCGCGTGCAACTCTTTCTTTCATTTTTTGGTACTGAACTGACCATATTGAACGTACTACATGTAATTAAAGGCTAAAATAAAATGATTTTTTGCTATAGATTCACAAGGACATCACTTTTTAATTGGGGGAGGTTTGAGGAACATATGTAACGGTCCCCGTTACAATTAGAACTAGTTATTTTATTGAACTTAATTGAAAGTTATATTCAGTGAATTGATTTGGCTCTTTTTCATTATATCATATACTATTGGCTATCATTAAGGTACAATGTATCTAGGTTTATATAATTGCACCTGTCAATAAGTTAGTCCTAATACTAAATGCAGTTTGGGCAAGACACACATCAAATATTTGATGCAAATGTACCTCTAAGTTTTGAGAGGAACTCTTAAATCATTTAACATGTTAAGGGGCGATGGCGAAATCAAAAGTTCAATGTCTGACAAAAAACTAAATTCACATCAAAATTGGTACCGTATACGTTTTACATAGTTTTCACGAAATCACACCCCATTCCCCTTAAATCTAAATATTATGAATGTTGAAACTAATCGATTAACAAGTAAAAACATGCGAGTATAAATAATACTTTTACTTCTGTTTATTCACAAATTAAAGTGTACATTTAAAATATTTAATGTTCATTACCGGTAAAATGTAATATATTATTATGTGGTTTTTAACAGCCACTTGTCTTTTTTCCACTAAAGTGAAATCGATGTTGGATGACAAAAACTTATTTGAGTTTTTACTCCCCCTGAGGCCCCCTAACTATTTGAATTTAAATTTTTTTCCTGACATTGGTCTTTTGATTTCGCCCCTAAACATGATGGACACTCAACAACCATGGATCAAATTCTGTATGTTGACTCTGCCATTGACCCAATAACCAGAAAACTTACTACAAAATTTATACTTAGTAATAAGTTTTTTATACAGAACCCTGCATACAAAATAACCTCTAAAGTAATAATCTTGAATACTTATGATATTCATTGTAAAATTCAATATTGTTTATTTATTCTATTAATATATAGAATAGGGGCACATACTTCATTACAATTGTATGTCTTATTTTAAGTTATACATACACAACTACATGTATATAATTTATTGATTCTTTTAATAGATACCTAAAATTGTTCAAATACATGTTGTCAATATTTGAACAATGTACCCACAGGAAAGAAACATGGAAGAGTGTGGGATGCAATCACAAAACTAAACAATAGTAATTTGTCTGCATGTGCATGTACGCGCACGTACGTGCATTGCAATTTTGGTACAAAAAAATTGAAAATCAGAATTCACAAGGAATCAACATGAAACCCTGTTAGGATGATAGTATATTATTTGTATATACGCAAAATGATAGTCGTGTTGTCTGCACGCGCGTGCATGCACATGCATCACATTTTTCGTACACGAATTTTGTAATCAGTGTAACTTTTTTGTTGCTCATTCAAATGGTTTGATATTCATATCATAGGTAGATATTGAGATCCTTAACTGATCTGCATTGTCAAAATTACCAATCTGTACGCGCATGCACGTGCGCTTCTTTTTGATTGGATAATACATGTACTAAAACATCTGTAACTCTCTTATTAATGAAGCGAATGAGTTGATATTCACTTCATAGGTAGATGATATGTGTATCTATATATTGGTGTAACAAAAAATGCCAACGCAAACGTGCATGCACATGCGTCATATTTCAAAAGTTAATTTTTTGAAGGACGATAATGTTTTTGTTTTTCATCAAATTCTTTTGATTTTGAGGTTTTAGGTGTGTCTTGGTACTCCTTACAAATTGCTGTGGTTAAAATTACTGGTCAGCACGTGTGCGGATTTCTGATTGGATGATTTTAAAATCACTATAACGTTCTTGTATTTGATGCAAACATTAAGAAATTCTTTCTGTGGGTATATGATAGAAAGGCCTGTACTAGAATGACATCAACAAAAGTACGGAATCATACTCATGTGTGCGTGTATGCACGTGCATTGCTTTCTTTTATTTCTTTGCACTGAAATGACCATAGTAAATCATAGTAAACGTACTACATGTAATTAAAGGCTAAAATAAAATGATTTTTGCTATAGGTTTACAATGACTTTACTTTTTAACTGGTTTGGGGAACATATGTAATGGTCCCAGTTACAATTAGAACTAGTTACAAATGGAAGTTTGATTTTACTTTAGATTGCAGAATTTTTATCTTTGATATGATTTTATAAAGAAATGCAACTCATTTTTAGCTCAAGTGAGCATTTCTGATCACCCGTTGTCTATCGTCTGACTGTCTTTAAACTTTTCACATTTTCGACTTCTTCTCCAGAACCACTTGGCCAATTTCAAACGAACTTGGCAAAAAGCATCCCTGGGTCGAGGCAAGTTAAGTTTGATGAAACGAAGGGTAACACCCTGCTCCAAGGGGAGATAATAGCGAAATAGTAGATATATATTGACAAATTTATAAAAAATTCTCCACAAAAATCCTGTGGGGATCTGTATTGGAATAGATCCTCAGTACCCTCTTGCTTGTCGCAAGAGACGACTAAATGGGGCGGTCCTTCGGATGAGACTGCAAAAACCGAGGTCCCGTGTCACAGCAGATGTAGCACGAGATAGATCCCTCCCTGCTCAATGGCCCTAAGCACCGAGCATAGGCCTAAATTTTGCAGCCCTTCACCGGCATTGGTGACATCTCCATATGAGTGAAATATTCTCGAGAGGGACGTAAAACAATATTCAATCAATCAATCTTCAGTACAATACTTCCAGAACAAGCAGGCCAATTTCATGCAATGAAGGGCCATGCTACCTTTAAAAGTATAAAAGAGAAAATTACAAAAATAGGGAGGGGTCAATTCAAAATCTTCTCAAGAACTGCTGGGCAAGGAAAGTTCAAATGTTCATGGCAGCTTCCTGACATAGTGCAGATTAAAGTTTGTTGAAACCATGGCTCCTGGGGGGTAGGATGGGGCTACAATAGGGGATCAAAGTTTTATATCTGAATATATAGGGAACAAATCTTTAAAAAGCTCCTTCATAAAGCAATAATTATATACAGGGCTCGAAATTAACATATGCCCGTCAGTCTGTGACTGGTTAAAAGTATGGTGGACTGACTGACATTTGTTTTAGTCAGTCCGATGGGACTGGTTAATTTTCTAAAGCATCATTTTGGAAAATATACTTATGAAATTTTATACACACATTTGGCATGGTTCGATCTGTAGATATCAGACGAATCTGATTCGTAAATATAAATCCCACATTTAAGTGTTACAATATTGTCTGAGGCATATTGAGTTTAATTTCATTTTAATAACATTAACGAAATATGTTTGATTATTTCTGGAAAACTCTGTTGTACTGGTAAAATTTTCTGCGGACTGGTAGAAATTATACCCCATCAGTCCGACTGGACTGGTGACATAAAAAATTAGCTTCAAGCCCTGATATATAAATATTTTTTATATTTAATATATATATTTATTTAATAGTAAATATATATAATGCTATCTATTTCACGTAATTTTTGGAATTTTTTAATTATTCTGATGTCAACCTTACACGTATATTTTTCACAGGTTTTGAATATAATGTCTCCAGTATGGATATGTTTGACGATTGTTACCATGGAAAGGAACTCACAGACCAACATGTATGTCAAAACAGGTGGTTTTGTTTTGGTAAATTAAATATAGTGGTACCCATTTCAATCAATTTTAGAATTTTTAAATTAGTCATACCCTTCCGTTTTTTGGTGTTTTTTTTTCACAGGTTTTGAACATGATGTCTCCAGCAAGGATATGTTTGATGATGGTTACCATGGGAACGAACTCACAGACCTATGTCAAAAATGTCATTTTCTGATAGAATAGACATAATGCTATCCATTTCACTTAATTTTAGAATTTTTTAATTATTCTGATGTCAGCCATACACTTCCGGGTTCTCTACAGGTTTTAAATATGATGTCTCCAGCAAGAATATGTTTGATGATGGTTACCATGGTAACGATCTCACAGACTTATGGCAAAAATGTCTTTTTCTGATAGAATAGACATAATGCTATCCATTTCACTTAATCTTAGAATTTTTTAATTATTCTGATGTCAGCCATACACTTCCGGGTTCTCTACAGGTTTTAAATATGATGTCTCCAGCAAGGATATGTTTGATGATGGTTACCATGGGAACGATCTCACAGACCTATGTCAAAAATGTCATTTTCTGATAGAATAGACATAATGCTATCCATTTCACTCAATTTTAGAATTTTTAAATTATTCTCATGTCAGTCATACCTTTCCATTTTTTGTTTACAGGTTTTGAACATGATGTCTCCAGCAAGGATATGTTTGATGACGGTTACCATGGAAACGAACTCACGGACCTATGTCAAAAATGTCTTTTTCTGATAAAATAAATATAATGCTATCCATTTATTCAATTTTAGAATTTTTTTATTATTCTGATGTCAGCCATACACTTCCGGGTTCTCTACAAGTTCTAAATATGATGTCTCCAGCAAGGATATGTTTGATGATGGTTACCATGGTAACGAACTCAAAGACCTATTTAGAAATGAATTTTTCTGTTAAATTAAAACTAATGCTAATTACTTTAATCACTTTAGGAATTTTTTCACTGCTCTGATGTCAGTTCCATACCCCTTTTTAGACAAATAGTAAATTTCAGTCAATTATAATGTCTCCAGCAAGGGTATCTTTGATGTTCGTTACCATGGAAACGAACTCACGAACCTATCTAAAAAATGTCTTTTTTCGATAAAATGAGTACAATACTATCTATTTCACTCATTTTTAGGAATTTTTAATTACTCTGATGTCAGTCCCATACATCCTTAAGTCAATGAGAATGACTATCAATCCAACTAAACTCATAATTTACACCGTTGGGAACCAACTAACTCTCAAATTTAAACCGAAAAGAACTATATGACTAATATGTGTTGAGGAAGTGGATCATTACTTTAAAGTATTACTTTACCTTAATATCATACTTACATGTAGTACATGTGATTATTTACACAGGACGTAATTAAATCAGCAACATTATTTTATAAATATATCACCTTCGTATGCTGAAGAGTACCACGAGGACGCCTATCAACACGGCGAGTACACCTGCACTGGCACCAGCTATTGGAACCATTTCATTATCTCCCGTTTGTTCATCAAGTTTCAATTTGATCTGCGAGAGAAACATCAGAAATGAAAATGTTTAAACAATTGATAAAAACAATAAAAAAAAGGTGAAATAAACACTAATGAAATGTTAAACTGTCAAATTAATAGCGTAATTTATATACTTTAAATTCCAATTTTCCTTCCTCTAAGATATTGTATGTAAAATACAAATTGAAAGCCATACTATAGCACAAGATCCATTTCGCCGATCGCATGTCATGTTAACACATCCTGAACTGCAATTTTGAGCACAGTCATATCCAAAGTGACTATGTTCGCAAACTATAACAGAAAGAGTAAACACATTTTTCATTAACTTCATCGCTAGACTGCTTTGAATCTAATACATCCATATGATAGATGAAGATAACGAACAGTGATCAATCTCATAACTCCTCATATGAAACATCTTAACTAAACTTTAGCGATATTTGCCATTAATGCCGTGCCAACATTAGTCGGAAAATCCTCATTGGTATATACCGCATTAGTATGCTAACGATTTTCTTGCATTTTTCAATACAGGGGATTGTCAACGAATTTATTCTACTTCGACTTGCCTAAAGGTAGTTTTTGTCTATGTCAATATCATCCCATGGGGATCTGGATTGGAATAGATCCTTAGTACTACTTGCTTGTCATAAGAGGCGACAATGGGGCGGTCCTTCGCTTAATACCACAGAAAAACGCGGCCCCGTATCACAGCAGGTGTGTCATGATAAATATGCATTCATGCTAAAAGGTCGTATAGGCCTGAATTCTGCAGCCCTTCGCCGTCAGTGGTGACATCACTATATGAGCGAAAATTTATCGAGAAGGACGATAAACAATATACATTCAATTAATTTATGTTAGAATAAAAGTGGAAAGGAAGTTCCCCGATAACGAACAGTGATCAATTTCATAATCCCTATAAGAGTTGGACAAATACAGACACTTTGGCACACCAGATGTGGGATCAGGTACCCAGAAGGAGCAGGCGTCCCCTGTCGACCGACCATACCCACCATGAGCCTCATGTCCGGCCAGGTAAACGGGTCAATTCATTTAATATCAAACTGTAATGTCAAAATCAGCGTGCCAAGAACGACCTAACAATCGGTATTAAACACGTCAGACAACACCCTCCATTACACCTAATGATATGCTGTATTGGCAAGCTAGATCAAAGAATATGTGATTTGCAAAATGCTGACTTTCAACGGGACTGCTGAAACTCCATGTACAACATCTGGCTAGGAGGTTATAAAGGTTGCCTCGGGCTCCACCTCCAACTCTAGCTCGAATTCAAAATCACACTCCTAGGAGTACGTGGTCACATTCTAAGGTTATAAAACATTTCGAACATGTACTCCTAGGAGTACTTACTCCAGTTTTCGAGCACGTACTCAAAACTTTTTTTAATTGCACAAGCGGCCCCTTTTTTTAGACTTCTTCCATGTGTTTATGTTGATGGCAGTTCACAGCTATATTCCAATTCTTATAAGAATTATTTAATGCCAGTACTTTGCTAAAACGTTCTAAATGATATTCTTTATAAATGATATTTTTAAAAAAAGAAATATTCGTCGAATTAGATGTGATTTCTGTAGATATAAAGGGATATATATATATATATATATATATATATATATATATATATATATGCATGTACATTACCATTTTTACTGTGTATCATGTATATATCATAGACACTTACAACATAAAATATCGCTGTCGTCTGCAGAGCTGTAGCCAGTGGCGGATTTACAATCCCTGAAACATTATATTATTTACCATTTTCCCGTTCGCTCTCCGTTTACAGTTTTGCGTTCACAGTTCATAAATCGCCGTTACAACAAAGTGAAAGGATCGATCTTCATAGCAAGACAAAAATGAAAAAGAAACGTGTGCGTAAGAGTGAAATTAAACATTAATTTTCTTATTATATTAGAAATTTTATTTATAAAGCACAAATGTCAGGAATATCAACCGTGAAAATTCAAGGAAAATTGCAGATCATTCACCAAAATAGAATAAATCATTATCATTATATTACAAAACATAATTATTGTTTGGTTTAAAAGTGGGGGTTACCTGCAGTTATGAATTCAACCTTTATACATGCACACGTTGCACAGGACGAGTGCTGGTACATGTACAAAAATTAGGCAGTTTGTCAGTTAATCAATAATCAATACCTCATATCCCCCAACAATCCCCCCCCTTATTATTTTTGCATTTACAAGTTTGGGTAAAAGCACAATTTATCATTATTATTTGTCTCACTTCATAAGAATTTTACACAAGTCATCTTTTCCCTTAAGCCCCTCCTCCCACCCCCGCTGTCTTAAAAAAGTAGCTTGATGCTACATTTCAATGCACAGTCGTGCCAAAATATCAAACTGATTTGACAAGTATTTCTGATTATTTTACGCCTATGTTTATGAAAGACGTTGTCAATAAATGTATTTACTCCTTTCCTCAACATTTGAAACTTTTGTATCGTTTGGCCGATAGGTTAGAGCATTTCGCCACGCATGCGGAAGGCCGGGGATCGAATCCCGGCCGCGACGGACCTATTAGTCGTTAAAACAGGTATTGACAGTTCATCGCCAAACGCTCGGCATAAGATGTGAATGTCAAGGGTCCTCAAAAATGACCTTAAAAAACGGATGACCCGTGTCACAGTAGGTGTGGTACGCTAAAAAACCCTCACTGCTCAATGGCCGTAAGCGCCGAGAATAGGCCTAAATTTGAAGCCCTTCACCGGTCTTGGTGACGTCTCCATATGAGTGAAATATTCTCGAGCGAGACGTTAAGCAAGATACAATCAATCAATCAATCAATCTCTAATATAAAGATGTAATTTTTCTCGTACATTTCTGCCCCACATATAATATACGTGTAGTTCAGTATACAATAAACAGTTTTATCCGCATCAAATACAGTATATACAAATATGTATTGCACAATCTAAATGTAATTCATGATGACATTATTTTGTACATACATTAATTATGAGATTATTTCCTCAGGTCGATATACTGTACACGTAGTTGTAATATAGTGAATTACACAATTAAAATGTACGTGGGAATGAACCTTTTATACTATTTAGAAGCATTCAGGCATCAACATGGGGTACCTATAACACCCTTTTTGCGATCATTTCATGAGAAATAGACATACAGATGTATTTAGAACTGTAGAACATTCAGTTCCCGAATCGATAATATATATTATGTATATATATATATTATATAAAAGCACTGAAAAAGGCCACGACACTGTTGGTTATTTAAAACTCAAATTTGTGACTCAACTTTAACCCGCGTCTTTATCAAGATACATATATTTAATACATAAGCAAATAACACACACCACGAAAAACGACAAGTATCAATAAACTACATTGGTAACAAGAATGATACACTGTTGATACACTGTCTCTTCAGTGCTTTTAAAAAAATTTATTCACTGCCCTTGTATCTTCTCAGGTCCGACACTTTAAGAAAGTAGGGTGTTGTTGGGTTTTCGTGCTTTATATATATATATATTCCCTACCTTGTTATAAAATAAGTGCAATCAAGGGTTGCGTTCAAGTGGGGAAGTAGAACGTTTCAAGGACAGTAGGCCCCCACCCCACCCCCCACCCCTAAACTTATAGAATTTGAGGTAAAGCATGGTATCTTGTTTAGAAAAATGTAAACGATAAAAGAAAGCAAAAATTTCTTCTACTCTCAGAGAATCAATGATTTATTTAATAAATTTTTTGGGAGAACTTACTTTTTTTCCATAAATTCTTAAAATTTGCATTTTTTCATCAATTTCACATTAAAAATGACAGAAAATAGTAAAAATTACTTCATAGGACATATTTCAAGCCCTATAAAATCTGTAAAATCCAACCTAGAAATCTCAGCGTTACTAGTAATTGAAGGAGGGGTGGAATTGGAAGGTTCCGCTGAGTTGGAGATGATATTTCTGGCAGCTGACGCAAGAGATCCATAATGGTGTGTGGTAGGAATATATATCTTGCAAAAACATCATCTGCAGATAATTCTTCTAAAGGGTTGCATGATCTGTCTCTGATATTGTGTGGAGCACGTTTCCTATTTCGCATTTGTCGGCATGCAGCCATTTTTATAAAAGCAAACGACACTTTGAGTACATACTTTAAATCTCAAGTAAGGTATAGAGCTTACTCGAGATTTAAGTATGGCATACTCCATTTGGAGTATGTTTTCCTTACTCAAAAGTTTTATAACCCACATTTCGAGTATGTGCTCTCGCTCAAAATTTCAAGACAACTTTCGAGCCTGATTTGGATCCAGAGCTTGAGCCAGTTTTTATAACCTAAAATTATTTGGAGCAATACTCCAGAGCTTTTTTTCGAGCTAGAGTTGGAGCTAGAGCCCGAGCCAACTTTTATAACCTTCTAGCATGTTTGTCAGTAGACTGCCTCAATTTAAAATATCATATACATATAATGTTCGCTACATAATAATAAAGCAATGGAAAGTTTAACTATCATGGCTTCGAAAGCCATCCTATTTTCGGTCAATGTCAGACAACACAGGGAACTATAAATGGACCGTATGTCACTTAGAACAACTAGTATAGGGGGAAATCACCTTTGGTACAATTATTTCCTTCGTATCCCAAGTCACACCCTCTTAAACAAATTCCATTGATGTGATGACACTGTTCTGTGTTGTTACAGTGTCCACAGCTGCGACTGCAATCCTCTCCAAACACACCACCGTTACATTCTGATAAAGAGGGAAAATCTGAAACCATCGCTGTCACACTCCGATAAAGAAAGAAAACACATCGAGGGATAATCTAAATTACATCGTTAAAACCAGATACATTTGTACGAATTCTCCATGAATGTTGATATTATTGTAGAACACAATGGTAGACAATCTAAGTATATATAGCATCATAAGACTACTCAAACCATTCATAAACGGTAAATGTATAGTAAACATATCGCATCTGAACGGATACTTTTTATTTATCTTTTTATTGGCATTTGCCTTGTCCTTCGTGAAAATGAGTTGCGTTGAAATAAGAAAGTGGCTACATATGCGATTTTACTATGTAATATTTCTATATGATTAAATACACACTAATTCAACGAATACAAGTCGTTTACCAAATGATGTTCCTGCTAACTATAAAGTGTTTTTAAAATAGAATATACAACTGAAACAATACACAATGTGGTGGTATGACCTTTATCACAGTAGTCCCCTTTCCATCCATCGTGACATCCATTGTCGTATATCCCTGTAGTCTTATTACAGCTCTTACATGTCTTGTTGCACGTTTCTAAGCAGTTGTGGCCAAAAAACCCATCATCACATACTTCAATATGATAAAAAGAAAAACTTTCTTTAACGTCGTAGTAGATTTACGCTGTTTTTGAAACTATTTTGAATTTACAGACATTTTGTCAAGTATTTTGTCAAATGGAAGGTGAAGAGAACAAAAAGTGATGACTATCATTAAAACACAATACTTATCTACTGAGTGGAAAACACACACTCACATCGAGTGCAATTCTCTCCCTGGAAGCCCCTATCACATCCAACCATGCATGACCCATTAATGGGGTGACATTGTGCCGAGTTTAGACACATTCCACAGCGAATGCTGCAATTTTCGCCATACCATCCACCATCACAAGCTGCAATAATTACAAGACGATTGAAACAAAATAGCGAACAATAAAAGAACACACAGGAAGACTTTATTTTAACAAATACAATTCTGAAATCTAAACAACTATATTCGTAGGGGTTTATAGTTAAATATGATCGAATCTGAATTCCTAAAATCTGTAATCGTAACAGGAAGAGAGAAAATACGAATTAAAGGAAAATACAGCGGTTAAAATGCTATGCCCTTGAATCCCTTGATACTCTAACAACTGAGCTATCTAACGACCAGTAAATCAGCACGACTGTGCTACAAAACCCCCGTTCAACTGCATTCACACTTTGAAGACACCAGAATATGATCTGTCCACTGTAAGACATTTTAACTATTACTTCCATGGATTGGTCAAGAATACTAAATTGTAACAGAAAGGGGGGGGGGGGGTTCGAGAGACCAGAGCGGCACTTGAATTCAAGTACACTAGCAGATGAGCGGCCTATCAAACCCTATAGAACGTCACACGGGCATGGACTACATTTGTGTGTTTCTTGATGATCATACCACATCCTTTTACATAATTCTGACAATGGAAAAGTGAAGATAATTAATAAATAAGACTATTGAAACCCCCTGACATTTAATCTAATTGAACTTAGTAATATAAGTAACAAAAAGCACATATCTATAAACTACTACATACTTTGATAAATAGAGTATAAATGTTCAATTAGATACATTATTGTTTATGCAAGGTGAAGATAACGAACAGTGATCAATCTCATAACTCCTACAAGCTATACAAAATAGATAGTTGGGCAAACACGGAACCCTGGACACACCAGAGGTGGGATCAGGTGCCTAGGAGGAGTAATCATCCCCTGTTGACCGGTCACACCCGTCGTGAGCTCCATATCCTGATCAGGTAAACGGAGTTATCCGCAGTCAAAATCAGTGTGCCAAGAACGGCTTAACAATCGGTATGAAACACGTCAGACAGCATTTGACCCAATGCGAGGTTGTATTGACGAACTAGATCGTTATAACGACCAATTGCATATCAAAAAATGAATAACATGAATTAAGAATTTCAAGTACACAAGACGTGTTTGCGAACGTTGTCCTTTACGTTTATTTAATTGAAAAATGCATCCTATGTCTTTACTTTGAGGAAACTGTTACCAAATAAAGAATTTTAATTTTCAATTTGATCAAATCAAAGCTATTTATGTAATGTGTCAGAATTTAAAAAAGACACACACATGTCATTATTGTAGAAAAACATAAGTTTGCTGTGCACATGAAGACAAAAAAAGTGCAAATGATAACTCAATATTCATAAAGTGTAGTTGTTTGGAAATTACATTTTACTTTTTTACTTCAGGTAATTGTAACCAAAGAACGGATTTTTAGCAATTTGATGGAGTCATATTTCTCATACAAAGCTAATTAGGTAATGTACATCGGGAATAGATAGATATATGTCATTGTAGTACAAACATGTGAGTATGTTGTGCATTTGAGGGGGACTTCTACTTGAATGCGCTATCTTCCTTACCACAAATTCGGAGCTGCTTTAACCAATAAAAAAAAGCGATGCTAGTGAAAATGTGATTTAACCACTCGGGGTTAGATCAATTTATCAAAGTGGTACTACCCGGTTGTTAGAGTCATCCACGTCATGATTTTGCGGGGTATTAGCCAAACACAATAAAAGCTGTGAGGTCAAACGCAAAGTCGTCAGTCGTCAGCAAGAAAAATCCACCCCCACCACAACCCATTTTAATCATATTTGTTAGAACTCGCATCCAACAATTTACCGTTACTGCCGCCTTTGTTTTAGTTTTGGTGTGTTTATATTTTAGATAAGTAGTTCCAGACGTATCCTTTGCATACCAATATCCCAATAGTCACGGCTGGAAACATGCTGCGCCAGTAACAACTTGTGGACAAGACGGCTATTTTGGCTCACCAGTAATGCTCAACAGTTTTCTTCTCATTTGACTTTGTGTTTAAATGAATGAATTTTTCTGGACTAAGTGGTCAAGCAGGTGAGCATCTGTACCCAGGGCCCACCCGTTCATATCTGTATTGTTGAGAGATGCCAAAAAGGTAATAATTGATGTCTGGCTCCCTTATTGTAAATAGCAGCAATCGCCAAATAAAGTTTCCACGTTTTTGTGCTATTTTTCCTGTTTCCATTTCCCAGATATGCAAATCTGGACTCAAACATATTTTCATAACGATCAAATAGCTTTTAAGTTAGTTATTTTCAATCGTTGTAACGTATATTTATTACTTTTCGTTGAACATATTTTATTTTGAAGCATGTGTACTTAAAATAATTAAAGAATTGTTTCCACAAATCACAAATAACACATAAGGTTAACATTGACTGCGTGTTGCAGTAATAAAACATGCTGTACGTCGTCACCTTTTTCGCAGTAGTCCCCCTTCCATCCTGAAAGACACCCACTGTCACATATTCCAGAACTTTTATTACAACTCATACACGTTTGGTTACATGTTTTCAAGCAGTTTTCACCAAAATATCCATCTTCACATACTTCAGAGATAGAAAAAGCAAAATCATTAAAACGTCATATTGAGAAAGCACAAAGCATATTGAACATAAATGAAATAAACTCTCAAAGAAATATAATTATGAAAAAAAGATTATAAATGTATGTCTCCCAATGATAAATAATACTTCAAAGGTAATGGCTGATGGCGACGTGTGGTATTTTTTTCTGTGAATCTTTTAATGAAAATTGCTAAATATGATTTATTCACCTTCAGTGCAATTCCATCCATGAAAACCACTTTCACATCCGTTCATACATGTTCCGTTGATATGATGACACGGTTCTGAGCTAATACATCTTCCGCACGATGTATTACAATTTTCTCCAAACACTCCATCATCACATCCTTTAAGTAATGAAACAAAATATCTAGTAAACTGAAAGGTCATCTGAATATGTCACTTTTGTCTTTAGAAATAGTTTTGTTACCTCTCTTTTATGTATCTTCGTTTTGTTTTATTTTGTACTGGATGCGTACATTAGTATAATTATACACAATTGAATGTTTTAAATTATTTTAGTTACTCCATAACCATGGCACACGTATTTCAGAGTTTTGGTAGCAGGCCAAAAACTCAGTCAAATAATACAGATACTATTTGTTGGGTGTCCAGAAATACATAAAAATGGTAATGAAATGTATTGCAATTTTGTTTGATCAATTTGTCCCCAACCCTGACGTACGTCTAGGTTCTATGTATTTCCAAAGTTTGGTTCTGCGAAGTGGACTGATTGCATGCGGAATATTATACTCAGACACTCATTTTGACTGATAGATGCCCAGAAGTAATGACATTTTCAATACATAATACGCATTTTTATCTATGATCAGCTTATATCCATCTATATCAATCAATCATCTGAGGCCTACATGCAAGGTAAATGATTTATCAATTTTCAAAGGGGGATCATTGTTCACTACAATCATGCAAACAGTTTGCTTTTTTTTATGCCTATTGGTGAAAATATTTTTTAAAACGCACTGTGTATTCAATATATAAAATAAATACGTAAATTTGTAGATCATACTGGGCTGGTTAGAACAAACACTTGAACCCATAAGATTCCGTTCCATGTCCCGTATCGCGTCCTAACAACACCCAGTCAGTTACTAAATTCGTTTTCGATAAGTCCGACTCAACAGACACCTTATATATATATATATATATATATATATATGTATGTATCCTGTATGTATCTATTTATAATATTTGTTTATTAAATATTCATTTTAAAAGTCCAGCGTTTCAATGATTTCGACTTTAAAACCCATTTCCCAGGAAACAACACATGTGTGTTGGTGTAGGAATGTCCATTTAAGAAGCGTCGCAGTTCAATTCTAAATAAAAAGGCATGACAATACACGTCAAAAAGAACGTTTTTAAACAAAATGCACTTCGGTGTGTCTGATTGTAGGTTATCTGAATCACTCAGTTGATACATTGCTATCGGTCTACGCCCATTGTTCTTTACAAAATTGTTACTTATTGTGATAGATATTCATCCTTTTTTTTTAAACGTTTCATGTGAATAAGCTATAAATTGTAATTTTCACGACTTCTGTACCACGGGGATTGCAACAATTGTCAAATTCTCAAAACTCTTTTCTACAGCTGCACAACTTTAAGAAAGAGAACAGCAAAAAAAAAAAAAAAAAAACAAGTGTTGTTCTGACCCCTTGAGAAAACATTCTTTTTCAATAGTGGAGCCAACATTGTCTTATAGTGAAAATGGACATACTTGAAGGAAATTATTTTCTACACCTAGAACTAAAACTGAATGTATGTTTAAGAGCGACACACAGTCATCCACTTAATAACCCCCCACCCCCCAATTTTTTTTTTAAAAAATATGTCATCACCTTTAACTGGGATAAATGATCGTCTTTAAGGCGAACCCAAAATAGTTAAAAAATAAGAAGGAGATTTACTAAGATATGCTTCAATAGAAATAAAAATATGACTAATCCATGATGATATAACTTCATCACCACTACACAAATCTCTAAAATAAATCGTGTGTTTCATTATAAATATTTTCATCTGATTGAGCTCTACCATTAGCTGACCGACTTTGGTATTATTTGAGACATAATGTATTGAAAACTCTCTATAGAAGAAGATCGAATCTCAAACTGTGGCTTTCAGCTCGTCATTCAAAAATATTAAAGACGCTTTATCTATTAACAATTCTCATTTTCATTCTTATATCAAATCGATATAACCAAGTGATATGTCTCTGTCAACTGTATTGATAACCATTTCTTCATAAATGCAACACATATGTGAATAAAGTGCGTATGATTTTGATTCATACTTCATGTTTAATTTATCCAAACAGTAATGAGAACAGAATGTCAAACTTATACGGTACCAATCTTGATGCACCAGATGCGCATTTCGACAATATATGTCTCTTCAGTGATGCTCAACCGAAATGTTTGAAATCCGAAATAACAATGAAGTTTTAGAGCTATTATAGGCAAAAACAGTGTGCCAAAAATTGGAGTCAAATTCGTTCAAGGATAAGAACTATGCATGAGGGAGATAGTCCTTAATTTTGAAATGAATTTTAAGTAAAGTTAAAAAAAATCATTTTTGAAAATTTACGAAGGCAAAAAACGCTTCATCATGCATGCCTGTGTAAAGAGTTGCAGTCCATGCCTACATATATTTTCAAAAATGAAATATACATCTTAATTGTAAATGACAATTGTTATACTAAGCAATACCACATGGTTACCTTTTCTGCTATAACAACTTACTTTCATTGCATAAATCACCCTTGTATCCTGGATCACATCCCTTTAAACACGTTCCATTCACATGGTGACACTGTTCTGATTTTAAGCAAGCTCCACAATTGGAATCACAATCCTGACCGTATGTTCTATTGTCGCACGCTAAAAAATTACAGACACACCAACATCAAATACCAATCGATATTCAACACGAATCAGAGAGAGAGAGAGAGAGAGAGAGAGAGAGAGAGAGAGAGAGGAAAGTATTTGTGAGTGAAACTCATCACGTTGGAATAACATATGTATTGTAAGATGGACATTGGAATACGTCACCGTGTACATTAACCCAACACTATAACGATGCATGTTTCATAGATAATATCGTTACTAGTTTTATGGAATTAGCCAAACAGACCTTTAAAATATAAATGGACGACGGATAAATTTACAATGAGTTACAAATACTGTTACATGAGAAAATACAGGGAAATTTTTAAAAGCCATGTCTCAAAATGAAATCAGAACTCGGGGAATAGCATGGATGTAATCATCTTTATTCCAAATTGCGCTACTCTACTGATTTTCGATTTATTTGGTTTTAAAGCAGCAATTACCGAAATATATTCAGATCCAAATAAATCAATGATAACAAACTTTCAAAAAAATGGTTATGACCGGCACAAGCGATGATCTACTGTAATGGGAATGTTTTAGTACTATATGTAAAAAATAATTTATAAAAGCAGTAAGTGCTTCAGAAAGTATGACATTGTAAACCATTGCAGTTCACGCCTGCACATATTTTCAAAAATGAAATGTATATCTTAATTGTAAATGACGATTGTCATACTGAACAATATCATATGTTTACTTTATCTGTTATAACGACTTACTTTCATTGCATAAATCACCCATGTATCCTGGATCACATCCCTTTAAACACGTTCCATTCACATGGTGACACTGTTCTGATTTTAAGCAAGCTCCACAATCGGAATCACAATCCTGACCATATGTTCTATTGTCGCACGCTAAAAAAATACAGACACACCAACATCATATACCAATCGATATTCAACATGAATCACAGACATATAGCCAGACAGATGGAGAGGGAGAAATGGATGATTGGGTGGATAGAAAGATAGATGGATAGATAGATGGAGAGAGAGAGAGAGAGAGAGAGAGAGAGAGAGAGAGAGGAATGAGATTTTTTGTATGTAAGTGAAACTCCTCATGTTGGAATAACTGATGTTTTGAAGTAATAAATATTGGAATGAAATGCCACTGTGTGCATTACTCCAACGTTAACCAATGCAAGGTTCATAGATAATTTTCGTGATTATGTTTTATGGAAATTAGCCAAACAAACTTTTAAGGGGACCGGATACAGTTATTTCTACCCTAGAGATTTTTATTAAATTTGTATCATTGATGAGTTGTACTTTCGACATTTTATTAAGAAAATAAAAAATGATTTTGCTCGTTCAGTATTGTGTAGGGGTCGTCTCAAAATATCAGCACCTTTACTATGGGACCTTATGGGATTTTCTCCGAAAATAAAGAACTTTTCATATTTTTCATATTTTTGCCCTAGAGTTTTCAATCTTTTCAATGTATATAAAAGTCTTAGATATATTTGACAATATAATGAAGTAAAATCAACATGTCCCCTTTAGAAAGACCAAGGGACCATCTCAAAGTTTCCTCCCTGTGACATTTTTGGCTCCCATAAAACACTATTAGGCAAACTTTTGAAGACGAAACCCCATAATTTTGTTTGTAACTTCCTCAATTCATAGGGACTTACCAAATCTATCAAAATAATCTATTGGGTCTGTATCGTGATAGAAAATGAAATCGGAAGATTGATTAGGGAACGTTTCAAAGTTGTCATTTGAGAATCTACTTATTATATAGTTGTAACTTCTGCATATATCAACAAATATATTTGTAATGACTGATAAAATAAGAATATTATGGCGTACATGTATACGGTTCAAAGGGACTATCTCAATGTTTACTTTTCTTTTCAGCCGACTTTTTTTCTTATATTATTCCTCAATATTAGGCCAAATTTGTTGGATGGATGCGCGTATCATTTTGTTTGCAATTTGCTCATTCCATAGGAACTTACTTATGCTCTTTTAAAATTTATTTTGTATGGATCATGATTGAAAATAAATCTGGGGAATTGCTTGAGGAATATCTCATTTTCTTCTGATAGTCTGAAATAGTTATACCCTTACATGTGATAATGATTTTGTGTGCGTGATTTAGATGTTTCTTTGAATCTGGGATACTTGATAATTGTAGTACATTACTAACTTCCATATGATCGGGAATATAAATTAAATAGTCATATGCATGTTTGATATAGAATAAAGAAATATCAGGAAATAGGTATATATCTCAGAAAAGTTAAAAGAATCACAAGATTATATTCTCAAAACTTTACAAATATATTTTTCGATCTCATGGGTAAATAACTACAACGCTACTTTATAAATGATACTATCAAAAGTTTAACCATTAGGCCTACCAATGGCTCCATGCATAATTCAACTATGGAAAAATATGCATACCAATGCCTGAAAACATAATTAAAATCATCAGGTCGTTAAGTTTTTACTATTCGGAGGGGGATGTATACATAGCAAGGTCAGAGAACATAATTAAAATCATCAGGTCGTTAAGTTTACTATTTACTGCCATTATGTACCTATATACCCGAAATCTCTATGAAGTGTATTGTTTTACCCAAAAACATTTACAATATAGATGTAATCTGAAATATATAAATTACAGAATTTGTGATTGGAAAACGTGTGCACTATACCCATAGTATGATTATATAGGAATGGGATATTTATTAGAGGATCTACCAACGAAACGTATACATGTAGGCCTACGGTGCACAATAAAACTCTTAAAACACTCCCTCCTCTTTCTCATTAGAACAGCAATCCTCATCATTTTAATAACGTACGTATACAATATTTCGAAATACGGATTGCATTATAATAAAAGTTACATTGACCTTTTGATAGAAAATGAATTATTTTAGTGAGAATGAGATGCTTTGAATACACAAAAGTGCGTCACAATGCATGTTAAGTATGACGCAATGTGAGGTTAAAGTGTGACGTCAGCATTAATACTATAGTGTAGAATCTTTGTTGGGTTTTTTTTTAATGAGAAACAAGTGTTCTACAATAGATTTGCGTCAAATTTTATTAACTATTAATTTACTATCTTCGATATCGCTATTATTTTTCCATTTTGGATTTTTCTTTCCTTGTAAACTAAACAGAGCATACACTTAGGAAATTTATTTTGAACAATATATGCAATCTAAAATAACTGACATTGTGTTCAAACCATGTGTCGTGTATATCACCTCTTTTTTTCTTTCTTTTTTTTTCTTCTGATGATGTATTCATACATTTGTGTGTATTTTCATCCTACCCCACGAGGGCCCTTGGCGTTTGGAAATAAGATATGAACATGCAGGGGAAAATATACATGTATATACATGCTTATGATAATAATAATAATGCCCATATTTATATAGCACCCTTTTCATACATTATGTACGCTTTAACACATATTAAAATAAATGATCTAGCTGACGTTATCTTTGGACATAGGTCGACGTCGAACTTTTTTCTATAGATAATTTCTTTTTGTAATATCCCCATGTGTTCAAACCACCGGGAAATACTGTCTGATGTCTGCTCTGGTCTTCTCAAGTTGTAAAACCACTTTTAAAACAAATTTTTCTTATTATCTTTAGAATTTACTATATTTGAAGATGAATTAACAGTCCTTTAGTTTTTTATTTAAAAAACACCGTATTTGTTAAAATATCTAGAGCTCACTTTTTACGACTTCATGAAAGAACGCGAAAATTCGAATTGTACTCGACCTCGTTAAAATATAATTAGACGACAGATATATCTCAAATGATTTACAAATACTCTTAAATGAGGAAAACAGGGAAATTTGTAAAACTCACGATATCACAAAAAAATTGGAAATATTGAGGAATAGCACCGATGTAATTATCTTTAATCCAAACCGTGCTACTTTACTGAATTTAGATTGATTTGGGTTTAAAGCACCAACTATCGAAATACGTTCAGTTCAAATAAATCAATTATATCAAAGTTTTGAAAAATGGTGTATATGACCGGCACAAGCGGTTATTTAATGTAATGGGAATGGTTTTGTACTACATGTAAAAAAGATTTATTTTTGAACATTTATAAAGACAGTAAACGCTTCATGAAGTATGCCAGCGTAAAGCGTTGAAGTTTATGCTTGCACAAATTTTCAAAGACGAAATGTACATCTTAATCATAAATGATAATTGTCATACTGAGCAATATCTCATGGTTACTTTATCTGCTATAACAACTTACTTTCATTGCATAAATCACCCTTGTATCCTAGATCACATCCCTTTAAACACGTTCCATTCACATGGTGACACTGTTCTGATTTTAAGCAAGCTCCACAATCGGAATCACAATCCTGACCATATTTTCCATTGTCACACGCTGAAAATAGATAGATAGATAGAAAGATAGATATATCTAAATAGATAGATAATATAAATAGATAGATAGATGGATAAATGTGAGTGAAACTCCTCACGTTGGAATAACATGTTTTGAATGATAAACATTGGGATTAAGTGTCACTGTATACATTACTCCGACATTACCCCGATGCAAGGTCCATGGACAAATACCGTGACTATTTGTTAACGGAATTAGCCAAACAAGCCTTTGAATTATAAATGGACGACATATATATCTACGATGAGTTACAAATAATGTTAAATGAGGAAAACGGGAAAATGTCATATAGTCATGATATTAAAATGAAATTGGAAATCTCGAGGAATATCATCGATATATTTTTCTTTACACCAAATTGCTCTACTCTGTTGATTTTTATTTGGTTTAAAGTACCAACCACCGAAATATCTTCAGATCAAATAAATCAATTATATTTAAGTTTCAAAACATGGTTATGACCGTCACATGCGGTAATTTAATAATGGAAATGTTTCAGTACTACATGTACTAAATGTACTGCAGAGTGACAATACAGGGTACTTTTGCACAAAGTTATCATGTATTAACATTAAAATATATTACTATTTTGGACTCATCCTAGAGTCAAAACCCTAGGTTGTGAAATTCACCATTATTTTGGATGTTCTCTTTTACTCTTCCTAAGTATGCATTTATAGTATATACAATATCAGCAAACTTAAAGAAGTTATTCAAATCGTTATTACAATTTTGACAGCACCCTGAAATGAAACCCTCACTCCTTAGGATCATGGAATGTACAATTTCGGTAAAGGACTGCCTGCTCTTTCGAAAGAAATATTTAGTGAATGTGTCAATTTAGTATCAAAAGCAATAAAGAAGGTTATATTTAAATATCTTACAAATAAACAATATTTACTGAGTTTGGTGCCACCCTGGGGTCAGAGCCCCCTATCCCAGGGATCATGGAATTCACAATTTTGGTAGAAACCTTCCTGCTCTACATCATTATGCATTTACTTTTTCTAACACATGTGCGGTTGTAGAGAAGATTTTTGAAAAACAGTTTTTGCCCCACCCCTAGGACCCCAGGGGGTGCAGGAGTCCTGAAATTTAAAATGTATGTCACCCTTTTTCTAATGATGCTTCATACTAAAGGTATCCATATACATGTAACCACACTTACAAACAATACTCACACACTGATCAAGAGTCATATCAATAATTTCAAGTTTATAGTGATTCAAACTAATTCAATCGTTCAAAATCTTTATTGCTTAATTATGATAACAGCAAAGGATTTTTAAACGTAGTATATCCACTCACTAGGGACAAACTCAGAAAATATAAATATATACCAGTGATTGATCATCTTAACTAAATGTTTATATGCTGTCTTCCATTCGAAATGAGAACACAGATGTTCACTTTGTTGTGTTTTATGCAATTGACCGTTGACACTAAGATAATGCAATGATTCTATTTAAGCTGTTTAATTACCGATCTTGTAAATGGATCGTACATTTAGTTATATTTCATATACAAGTACATTATAAGAGGTAATCATACGAAAACATAATGACCATTGATTTATATAGATAATTATACTTGCATTGCAGTCAACAATTACATACTTTCTTTACAGGTCCCTGGTTTGAAGCCCGGTTTACATCCATTTAAACACGTCCCGTTAACATGATGACACTGTGTCAAACCTGTACAATACCCACAATCCTCTTGACATCCTTCACCGAACTTCTTATCGTTGCATTCTGTTCAAATAGAAGTACTACACTGTATCGCTCATAGATACGCAATGATCTTAAATAACCAAATCGGTGATTGTAAACGGGTAAATAATTATTTTTTCTCTTCCACAGTAGGTACACAATGAGTAATAACTGACGTACTTATTTCAGCAAAGAAAAAGACATACCTTGTTGACACCGGTGACCTTTATATCCAGATCTACACCCCTGACACACCCCTGTCTCTATGTGACAATATCTACAGTTGTCATCTGGACACGAGAGGGAACAGTTTCTTCCGTAAAACCCAGGACTGGGACACCCTACGCAAAATAGTGTCGACTAAGCAGAGACGTCCTCTAACATAAGTACTTAAATCTACCGCGGCCATAATGTGACAGTTGGGTGCATGAAGTTCTATACTAAAACATAGCATTGAACGATTATATTTGGGAAGTTATATGTAATTAAAGAAGACAATAACATTACATGTATAGCTATTTTTGTCCAATTCGTTGATCAATAATAAACATTCCTGGATGTATTCATTTTAGAGAAGACAATTCAAGTATTAGGGTGTTGCTATTCTTTTTAGGCTCAGATCCTCTTACGTGCATTTCTTCAAATTGATCATATCTCTCTTTGGATTTTTCTGTTTTGTCATTTCACAGTATGACTAAGATTAAATTCAACATATTGACTGTCACGGTTAGCCAGCATAAATAAATGCATATGTTTTTCCCTTGAGAATAATACCTAACTGTTGATTTTAACGTCATACAAAATGTGTGGTATTTAAGGTTCAGTTAATGGAATACCACAGCAACATACCATAAACCTCTACTTCACAGAGTTCATTAAATGCGTAATCACTATAACCAGCAGGGTAGGTATTTCCTTGTAGTCTTTCGTTGTAATAGATGACGTATCGTCCGTGCACTGGACAGTTGATATCAAGGACGGTGGGTATGGTTGCTGTTGTGTAGTTTGTGTCATGGAAACACAATTTTCCCTGTGTTTTGTTGGTTGTGTTTGATACGTATAAGGAGAACCCCAAAAACCTTCCAGCAAAGTCAGTTGGCCAAACTGAATATTAACCAAAGTTATATTACATTGTCATAATAAAAAGCATTGTAACTCAGCTGACTGAATTGCAATAACTGCATCTAGTGAGAAAAAGAACTGCTTTGCAAAAATTTAAAAAAAAGGAATATTTCATTACTACAAGCAAAGTAAAACTCGCTGTAAATAGTCGTTTTTCAGACATATTCAAAGTCAACCCAATCTGAATTATCTATCACTTATTTGAGCATAATCGTAGCAAGATAGTTTAGTGAATCCATACTTTTTTCCATAGTATAGATTATAAAATACCAAACCATCATAAGTATCGTATATCATACTATTGAAATCGGTATATTACTTTTATGTCCAGAATGCACTTTTTAATTCTTCTTTTTTGGGAACCATAAATGCAGGTATATATTGAAAATTGACAATTTAATGACCGATGTTGGGGATGATTGTAAATTGTCTCATGACCGTCAACCGGAATAAGAAGATCTGCTATTTTATAATATAACATTAGGCAATGGTGTGTTTTTGGCCTATACCATTTGGTTGTCAATACACAGGTGCAATGTTCATTGTAAAACTTTAAAGTTTTACTCATTGCTAAGTTGCCAAGACCAACAACAGCCACAATGGGAAGGGGGTGTTGTTTTAAAAACAGTAAATACAAAAAACAAATAAAACTTATGTAGGTAAAGATTGTTATGTCTTTATTTCCATCCCAGGAAAAGGTCAGCTTACAAGTGCAATGAACACTACAAACTGCTATTATTTTGATGTTTCCCAAAACTGGTCTATAATAATAGCATGACTTCTAACAAAATTTATGACTTACGTAACACATGATTTCTTTCTTAATAGTGATTTCTTTCTAAGTAGTAGAAAACGTTTTCATTGCTACAATATGAACAACTTACTATCAGTGATAACTTATTTCACTACATGAATAATTTGGCATATTTCTTTTGACCATCTTCCATAAGTAAATACAAGACAAATTTCAACAATACATCAATTTTCTAAAGTCAGATATTCGCTATTCAAAGATGTGACATTCACCATAATAACGCCATCTACACACCACAATGCTCTTTCAACGGCCCAATAGCGGTTATCGAATTGGAACACATTGAATTTCTAAAAATCATCAAGCGAATTGTCAGTGGACTTACCCAATGCAGAATTGTCCGTCCTGTAGTAAATGGTAATGTGACGAACACTGAGGATGTCATTTAGGTCCACTCTCCAAGTAGCTATATGTCGATTAACATCGGATATGGCACACTGCCCTCCCCAGGCGCTGAGGTTAGATTTGAGCCCATCTACAGCATTACTTTCATCGAATGTGTCGTCATTTGGGATATATTGTGTAAGTTGCCATGTTGATTTCTTAAATGCTATGTTTTCTATATAAAACAGAACGAAAAACGTTCGTTGTAGCTGTGTGAAATAATTAATAGTGTATCAAGTGAAAATAACAGAGACACCGGAACCGGGAGGTCGTGAGTCCTGTTCGTGCAGAACCTAAGATTTAAACATAGGTAGTGATTGCTCCTTCGCCAAACGCTTGATAAACACCATAGGGAAAATTGAGTTCGTGAGAATTTGTAATCAAAATGCAATTTTTGCGATTTTTCATGTTTGCGTTTGTATTAATGAATATCAATGTAAATGATCTGATATTACAGTTGTACCATACTAAATAAACACTAGTGACATTACATTTTTCTTGAAAGCTTTTTAATTTTTTTTTAATTTCCCACTGAAATGAACTCTAGATTTGCCAGAAACATACTGTATGCGTAATCCTGTTTCAATACTGTATATTACCGACAAAAATGTAATCTACTACTTACTATTGAAATGTTTACAATGTAGTTGATTGATTGATTGTATCTTGTGTACCGTTCCTCTCGAAAATATTTCACTCATATGGAAACTTCATCATCGCCGGCGAAGGGCTACAAAATGTATGCCTATATTTGGCGCTTACGACTTTTGGGCTGTGACACAGGACCTCCATTTTAGCTGTCTCACCCGAAGGCCCGCCCCATTTAGTCGTTCCTTACGACAAGCAAGAGTTACCGAGGACATAGTTTAACCCAAATCCGGGGTTCGAAACTTATCGATGGGGTATTGTGGTTATCTACTTTTTTCAGAGAATATATGATATACATCCACTTTTACTTATAATTATATTTCCGAGAAATGCTGTTCTTTTTCTATGTGTTCAGATTTGTACCTATAAAACAATATGGATTTTTATAATTACATTTTCCTACGTTTATTATTTCCAGAAGCGTTAAAATGGACTTAAGATCTTGTGTTCATGATAAGGGAGATTCCTGAAAACAAGGATCTTAAATAATTAAAGCAAACTACTTTTAATTTTATTCTAAGACGAAAATGCCATGCATAGGTTGTTTGAAGAGGTGACAGAAAGATGAATTTCATACTAAATTTTAGTGCGAGCGAAAATATCTTCAAACATTATTTGCAGAGGTCATACCACTACTTACGTTCTACACATTTCCCTTCCTTGAAACCTTCTTGACATCCGTTTGAACATGTGCCGTTTATGTGATGACACTGATCCATATCTTTACATTTTCCACATTCATATTGACAGCCTTCGCCATACTTTCCGCTGTCACATTCTTCCAATTAAAAATCAAAAGAACTGTTTACGTGTACATCACAGATACTTGTTTTATACTAAATCTTTAGTGCAAACGACAATATCTCCAAACATTATTTGTAAAAGACACAGTATTACTTACTTTCTACACATCCCCCTCCCTTGAAACCTGGCTCACATCCGTTTAAACATGCCCCGTCTATATGATGACACTTTTCCTTGTCTTTACATTTTCCACATTCGTACTGGCACATTTCACCATACCTTCCGCTGTCACATTCTTCAAATTAAAAATCAAAAGAACTGTTTACACATCCATCACATACACTTGTTTCTGTAAAAATGGTATGCCCTCTGTATATTATCGTATAGAGGACATAGCTTATTTACAGAAACAAGTGCCTTTGGTGTACATGTATGCGCTAAGGTAGTAATAAATAGTAATAACAGTTGTTTGGATAACGAAAGCAACCAAATATTTATTTTCATCCTTTTATATGTGAAACAATGTTAGCAGCGATGTGTGGTTGTTATATCTGCATTAACTAATAAGTTATATACCGTATAAGATTTACAATGTGACCCCTGGGTCGAGGCCTCTGCTGGTGGACTGTTAGTCCCCGGGGTATCTACAACCCAGTGGCTAAGTACTTCATTACTAGCTTGAAAGTACGGATGTATATATAATTGCTGCGAAAAAAATTAGAAAATTCATTTCAAAATTAAGGATTATATCCCTCGTGCATAGCTCTTATCCTTGGGCGAATTTGGCTCCAGTTTTGAGCACTCTAAAGAACAAGGTACGATTGTATACATAAAAAGGCCCAAACATTTTCACTCCATAAAATGTGTCTGGGATTAACCTTAATCAGAGTTTTAAGAAAGGAAAATATATGCCAGGTATACTATGTCAACAAAATCAGAATGATATTCCTAATTGGATAGCATTATGATATCATGAATAAGACAGTTCCCGCCTTTTTTTCAAAATAAGCCTGAAAAGTGTCAAATGTCATACAGAAAAAGATATCCGCATTTGTCGAGCAAATTGAAAATGATACATATTGTGTATTATTATAAGACGAAAAACATACTTGAATATGAATTTGCTCGACGATGCGCTTTATGTTTTCTTAAAGGAAAACCACCTGAATTTGTGGATATTTTCATTGAAAATGGCATTTCTGAAATTTTCTGCCAACTTCTAGCTCTCGTCATATGACACAAATCATTTTGCTGATGAAACTGAGCGGATTTTGGGTTTGCTAATGCATTCCTTATTTGAATGCCAGGGTTTGAGCTCCAAGTGAAATCATCGATATTTTGGGCCAAATGACTTTAGAAACTGTACCTACTTCTTTCAGTTTAGCTCATACAAGTTTATTGTTATTTCGATTTTCCAAAAAAAAAAAAAAAGGCTTGAGCTCCACTGAAGAGACATTATTTGTCGAAATGAGAGTCTGGTGCATCAAACTTGGTACCATATAAGTTTTACATTATGACCCCTGGGTCGAGGCCTCTATTGGTGGACCGTTAGTCCCCGAGGGTCTCTACAGCCAAGTATCTAAGTACTTCGTCAATAGCTTGAAAATGCGGATGCATATTTAATTGCTGCGATAAGATTCATTTCAAAATTAAGGATTATCTCCCGTATGCATAGTATTTCTCCTTAGACGAATTTGGCTCCAGTTTTGGCACTCTAGCTTTTTCTTTAGCTCCTATAAGTTTATTGTTGTTTCGATTTTCCAAAAGTTCGGCTTGAGCATCACTGAAGAGACATTATTTGTCGAAATGTGTATCTGGTGCATAAAAATTGGCACCGTAAAAGTTTTACATTATGACCCCTGGATCCAGGCCTCTGCTGGTGGACTGTTAGTCCCGGAGGGTCTCTATAGCCCAGTAGCTAAGTACTTCGTTACTAGATTGAAAACACGGATCCATATTTAATTGCTGCGATAAGATTTAGAAATTTATTTCAAAATTTAGGATTATCTCCCTTATGGATAGCTCTTATCCTTAAACGAATTTGGCTCCAGTTTCTGGCACTCTAGTTTTCCCTTTAGCTCCTACAAGTTTGTTGTTATTTCGATTTTCCAAAAGTTCGGTTTGGGCATCACTGAAGAGATATTATTTGTCAACATGCGTATCTGGTACATCAAAATTGGTACCGTATAAGTTTTACATTATGACCCCTGGGTCGAGGCCTCTACTGGTGAACTGTTAGTCCCCGAGGGTCTCTACAGCCCAGTATCTAAGTACTTCTTTACTAACTTGAAAATATGGTTGTATATTTAATTGCTGCGATAAAATTTAAAAACTCATTTCAAAATTAAGGATTATCTCCCTCATCAATAGCATTTATCCTAGGACGAATTTGGCTGCAGTTTTTTTTTTACACCCTAGTTTTCCTTTTAGTTCCTAAAAGTTTATTGTTATTTTGATTTTTCAAACTTTGGGCTTAAGAATCACTGAAGAAACATAATTTGTCGAAATGCGCATCTGGTGCATTAAAATTGCTATCGTATAAGTTTTCATGATGACCCCTGGTTCGAGGCCTCTGGTGGCGGACCGTTAGTCCCCGAGGGTTTCTACAGCCCAGTAGCTAAGTACTTCGTTACTAGCTTGAAAGTACGGATGTATATTTAATTGCTGCGATAAATTTTAGAAATTAATTTCAAAATGAAGGATTATCTCCCTCATGCATAGCTCTTATCCTTGGACGAATTTGGCTCAAGTTTTTTACACCCTAGTTTTCCTTTTAGCTCCTACAAGTTTATTGTTATTTCGATTTTCCAAAAATTTCGGCTTGAGCATCACTGAAGAGACATTTGTCGAAATGCGCATCTGGTGCATCAACATTGGTACCGTATAAGTTTTACATTATACATTTATTACATGATAGTGAGGGATATATGGATATTTATTCACTCAAGAAAATTGATATTCCTCGAAGGCAACACCATATCTCCATATCCCGAACATCTATGCAATAAATTGTTTATTATACCTAAACAAAGCAAAACTACAAAAGTGCACTTCAAATATTGTATGTATAGCTGAGATCACTCTCACGGTAGCACTGCGCCGTCAACGTATTAGAAAGTACAAACTCTCCTTACTCCATACTTGCATCATTATCCGATAAAAGTTCAAAATGTGTATTTATTTAAATTTATTAAGAGTTAAAACTAAATAAAAGATATGGGTTATCATATTTTTTAAGATGCGAGACATACATATACAGAATCATATATCAATGTCAGAAGATTGCAGCTTTCCTTCAACAGCACTATCAAAATTTCACCAAAACCTGGCTAAAACGACATAATAGTATTTATAATAATTTTTTAAACATGTTATGTTTAACAAGATTTTTTTTTACGATAAACATTAGTAAACACTCCAACAAAATTGATGGCCATTTCATGCATAAATCTAAATAAATCATTGATTTTGCAAATTCTCATGACGCCACAGTAGGAGGGAACTACTTTAATTGTGTATCAGAGACCCACATGTTTTCAATCAAATAACATGCTCGTCTTTTTCCGTAACCGGTAAGAAGACTCTGACGTGGATCGGCGCAAGAATTACATCAAACCGATGTATTTTTTTCCTCGGAAGCGCGCATGTGGAGGAAGTTAAAAGGCTAGAACCGAATACCTGTATAAAGTGTTCGTTAGATTTTCACTAAATATTCAATTTTGGTATCATTAACGTTTTATTCATTCTAATACATAAACATATAAGTGGACATCAATAGTGGTATAATACCTTAGATATGTATGATATATTAGATGCATTTGAAAGCTCGCGTTTTATATTGTAACGTACGACTGTGACGTCATAGTTACATTTGTGTACACATGGCAACACATGTCGATCTACATGCGAGGTTCATTTGCGGTTACGGAAATAGCCGAGTAGTTACGATTGATGATGTTTGAGTGGAAGAGATGAAGTTGGATTATGCCTGGAACGTGACTGTCAAGTCCAATCAGTTTGCTCGTACGCGTAGCATAGAATTCTCATTCTCAGGCATAATAATATCATACCTTGTTCACATCGATGACCTTTATATCCAGGTTTACAACCCTGACACGCCCCCGTCTCTATGTGGCAATGCATAGTTCTACAGTTGACTGGACACGAAAGGGAACAGTCTGTTCCATAATATCCAGGAATGGGACACCCTTTAGAATAAAATCACACATTAACTACTAAGCTTTTTACGGCAACCTGCGGCTGCTGCTGGCGATCAATGGGATGCAGGTTTCATTTGGAGTATATTACCATTAACTCCTGTGCCCCATTTTAAAGAGGCGTAAATTAAGGAGGATCATACAAGATAAACATTGCATTTGAAATAAAGTAAGATACAAAACCGTAACCCATTTCCATTCTCAATGACCCTATAACGTTTGACACCGTCGTGTAAATTTCATCGCCATCAAAAGTAAAATGTTTGACTTGCCTAGATGGTAGAGTGGTATAGAGCGCTGGAAACATGTTACATGCTGCTAGGATATTTGATTCCACATGTCATGAGCTCAACCTCGGGTAGAGGCGCAAGTGGGTATCCAAATAAAATTGCTTTTCGGTTATTCATACAAATGTGAAAATATATTATAAATGCAATGTGTATCTTGCATGATCCTTTTAAATCTGCGTTAAATGACTGTGTTCCATTTCCATTATCAATAACCGCGTGGCGTGTGACAGCATGGGGATAATTTGCCTAGATGGCTGAGTGGTCTAGCATGCTGCTAGGATATTTTGATTAGTATGTCGTGAACTCGACCCCGGGTAAGGGCGATAGTGGGATTCCAAATAAAAATGTTCTGCTCTATATATATTGTATAACGAATCCAGTATTTGATTGTAAATATACCCAGTGATATGTCAAGAAACACAAATATTCAATAACATTTCGCTGATAGCGATTTCGGCTTTAATACATCTTCAGAGAGTTATAAAATTATAAAATGAAATACATAGAGGATATTCCATGTTTTATCGTTGGATATATACTTATTTCAAGAGTAAGACAGAATTTTTTAATATAATGTGATTGTTTGGGTTTTACTTTTAATTTTATTTCTGAATTTCGATCCCGATGTAAATTATTCACCCGTTGTGTTTGACCATGCCTACTTTATCTTTTAGCCAATAACTTTCATGACAGTTTCTATTGTTTAATTTACTACATAAAGCCAGGCAGCGAACAATTCGTCGATGCGAGACATCTGGTCTTGCTAGCTATACTTCTCCTTCCAATCTCCCTATGCTGGACTAACGTCTTCTTCGTCCGTTTTGTCCTTATACTTTGCCCTTGTAACTTACTAAATTATTATACCTTAGGGTTTGGAGAAATTCTTGATAGTTTATGGGCTAAGTTCTAGGATTTGGGAGTTTGCATTTGTCACATTCATACTGGTAATAAATTCATGAAGTGTTGTTAATCTTATTTGCATTTCTATTGAATTTATTCTCAAAGTTTCTAATCATAGTGTAGCTGGGTCGTTTCGAAGTCGCTACTATAAAATAAAATAAAACAAACACGTCGAGAAGTATAGACTATACGAACACCAGACCTGCTACAATATATATATATATATATATATATATATATATATATATATATATATATATATATATATCCAATAATAAGTCAAGAAACACAAAACTCGAATAACATTTCACTGTTAGCGCTTTCGGCTTTAATGCCTCTTCAGACAGTTATAAAATGTATATTTAAATTGATGATCAGATGGAGTTCAATCACATAACATTTATTTCTCTACAGGCTGTTTCGTAAGGGGATGGTTTCCCCTCACTCGCCGGGAGAAAAATGACATCTAACGAAAAACATCCGCATGGCTGAGAATATGTTACACAGAAACATACTGGATAGTTGCTAAGCATGATTACACACAGGATTGAGTAAATATTTACTATTATATCGGAGATTCATCCCTCTATATATATATATATATATATATATATATATATATATATATATTAAAATAGATAGAATAAACAGTACACAAAGTTAAAAATTTAACGCAAGCGCTTTCATTTTATAATCCTTATAATTTTATAATTTTTAACTTTGTGTACTGTTTATTCTATTTCTTTTAATATTTTATACCGGACACTGTCATTTTTTTAAAAACACAATTTGGATATATATATATATATATGTGTGTGTGTGTGTGTGTGTGTGTGTGTGTGTGTGTGTGTGTGTGTGTGTGTATTTGATATATGTTTTTTATGATATTTTCACGAATGCGAAGCACGAGTGAAAATATAAAAAAAACTCTTGTCTCACGAATGAATTAAATTCTATATTCAACAACAAAAACATTGATTTTTTTGTTTTTTACATCTGCTTCGGTTTTTCCTTCAAAACTTGACTTTCAAACATACCGATGAAGCGAGAAATAATTATCTTGGTTCTGTTGTACTTTACTGATCAAATTTGAAAACGCAAGGTAAAGTTTGGGACGAATCTTGATAACAGAAGACATGTGTAGGCTACATATGTAGGTCTAATGTTTACTGCACAGGGCAAGATCGATTTTTGAGTTGCTCTTACAGAAAGTACCGGGGAATTTAAATTTAGGCCCGACATAACACAAAACACGTCATGTACCAGAAAAAGCTATATGATTTGCGGTTTTGCATTTAAAAAAGGTCCAAACTTCATTATAACTTACCACTGCATACAGAATCCAGGCGCGTATAGCTGTATATACGCAAGTACGCAATTGGATACACATTATTTGAGAGAGAGAGAGAGAGAGAGAGAGAGAGAGAGAGATTTCTGCCGTTAAAATATATGCGCCTCAAAAATAACTTTTTATTATATAGTTCCGATTTATAATTCAATCGATATCATTTAAGCAAATTCAATGTTCATTTTGAACATCAAATGATCAACATCATGTCGAATATCACTTTAATGTACATTAAAAAGACGGATTTAGAATATTCTTCGATATCAGCAACGTTAGTCGAATATAACGTAAATAAGTAGACGTCACAAATGTAAACTAAGTCCAAGTACACACAGTGAATTGGCTTTATAAAACACTTTAGAATATAGTTTTGTGCATTTTTTTTTTTTTTTTTTTTTTTTTTTTTTTTGGAAATTAACAAGAAAACTGTTACTTTGTACAAAAATAGACGGTTTCATTGGCGTCCTATGTCTTCGTCCCCTTATTAATCTTATTCAAAAATCATCGAAAACCATCGAAAAGTTTCTATAATTCAATAAATAACATAAATGATCGGTTTTGCACGCAAACCTTCAAATTTTTCTTGTTAAAATTTGGGCAATTTTCAGCTATATAGTACACTCTTTTTTCCTGCTGTGTGAAAAATTAAACAAACTAAACATCTGCTTTTCCCTTCTTTTTTGAGATTGAAAAGAATCAATGCTTTCTATTTTTAGAACAAATTCCATGTCTACTTCAAGGTCATACAACAAAAAGTATTGTACCGTAGTTTCTAGTAGTTTTTTTTTTAAACTTGATTTTATATAGCACTTCCCATTTTAGAAAAGTTTAACTATGTGACCATTTGATAAGAATATAAATACTTTAAGCATATCATACATTTATATCAGTTTACTGTATATGATTGTTCCTAATGACAGCAAGCTTTGTTAAAAGTTATACTTGTTTTCATTGATATAGTTTTGTGTAAACAGTTGTAAATGTATATACTTTTTCTAAATCTTTGATTTCTTTGTGATTGGTTTTTGATGGTCACGATAAGAGTTTTTCTGACCCAGAACAATACCAGCTCTTGAACCCACCTCTAATGTGCAGAAGTCCGTGTTTGGTCTACTCTTAATTGTGATCTTTGTAGCAATGATGTGATTGATCACTGTTCGTTACCTTTATCTTTTTCACTTTAGTCAGATAGTTAAATATCACTACAACGTACCGTAAACCTCTACTTCACAGAGTTCATTAAATGCATGGGTACTATAACCAACAGGGTAGGTAACTCCGGGTAGTCTTTCGTTGTAGTAGATGATGTATTGTCCGTGAACTGGGCAGGCGACGTTGAGGACGGCGGGTATGGTGTCCCTTGTGTAGTTTGTGTCAGGAACACACAGATGACCTTGTGTTCTATTGGTTGTGTTCGATACGTATAATGAAAAACCCACAAATCTGCCGGAGTAATTATTTTTTGGACCTGAAATGTCAAGTCCGTGAACGGACATTTCACAATTCAGTTCATTCTTTATAACATTTCCTGTGTTTTAAATACTTCTTGTTAACGTAAAATGGTAATACTCGCTATGATAATAAGTTACATGCATATATTGTACATTTACATGGTATATGGAAACAAACCCCATGTGATATTGTCCGTCCTGTAATAAATGGTAATGTGATGTATACTGAGGATGTCCTGTAAGTCCACTCTCCATGTGGCTACCTGCTGATTAACGTTAGATATGACACACTGGTTACCAGTCACGTGGAGGTTAGATTTGCGACCATCTACAGCATTACTTGCAGAATATAGCGTGTTGCTATACGGATGAAGCTGCCATGTCGGTTTATTGAGGGCAATGTTCTCTGAAGACAATATGTACAATGCGTTTAAGCAATATTTATTCAATCAATAATTGAATACAATTAGTCAACAGAAATACATAATAAATAAACATATAAAGACCCCCTCTTTACAATATCAAGGCAGGGTTTTAAGTATAATATATAAATTATAATATTATAAGGTATGATTGTATACTAGTATATAAGTAAAAAATATCTACAGTCAAGGAAAAAAGCAGGGTCATACATATTTTCTACATCATTACGTTTTTCTCACGAACATGTTATTTGTAATTTTGACAAAATGTAATATTTACTAATACCTTGTAAATGATGAAATGGGATTATAAATAATTTTCTTGAATTAAACTGTAGTAGGAAGTGTTCGTTTTCATTCTATCAAAGGATGCAGACACTTCCATTAAAACATCTCAGCACCACTTACCAAATCGCAGCCAGAATGAGTAAACATTTGATTCGCCAGGTGATTACAAATATTAAATAAAAGGCAACTTTAAAGCTGACATGAAATCTGAAATCTAATGCAGGTTTGCATATTTTTTTTTTTTTTTTTTTTTTTGGACATCACAATTTTTTTCACAAGAAATATTGTTCAACTCCTAATCTATGGGGAGGTATAGATTTAATATCATGCATAATTACAAAAAGTTAATAATATCGCTAACCGAGATCCCCCAGGCTTCATTAGCTTGCAATATCTGTTATGTAGTATAGAGGGCTCCTCAGGCGTCAATAGTTTACAGTTACATTGCCTGCTGGGCTCCCCCGGGAATCACGAGGCTACATTGTCCGCTGGATTCCCGCCGGACGTCACTAGGTTACATATACGTTGTACATTGCACCCCCCCCCCCCGATGTTTCACTAAGTCTCATGGCCTGCTGGGCTCCCCTGGCATCACTAAGTTATAGACCTTGCAGAGCTACCTCCCTGAATCATTAAGTTATATGTGTATCGCGTACTGGGCGCACCCAAGTCATCGCTAGGTTACATTGCCCACCCAACCCCACCTCCCCTGAGCTTCATTCAGTTCCATTACCTGCCATATATAGTTAATTACCGTATGAACCAACATATAAGTGTGAACAACCCCAGAATGTCAAACCCATTTTATTAAAATGTTCATATCTTACTTTTTCTTTCTTTTTGCCTTGGATTGAGATTTATCAATTTTTGGATATGCATGCATCAGTACAGCGCCACTGCATTGTGAACACACTTCCACTCTACCTATCTATTGCGCCACGGGAGACACAATTCTTCATATATTAAATTTGTAAAATAAGTTACAACAATAATTTTCGGGAATTCGGGGACTTTTTCGACATTTTCACCCTGATGGCATGACCGTTCCATTGTGATAATGAATTTACAATTCCCAACGTTTACCTTAATATTATTTGGGGGGTGGGTGGGTGGGGTGGGGGGGGTAGATAGAATGTTCTATCGTTAAAATGATAATGTCCTACAGACCCGATTTAACGATAGAATGCGTCCTATATACCTGCAATGTAGCAAAATGAAAATTGCACACAGTGCATGTTTCGGTAAAATTATGTAACACATCACTCATATGCATCTGGAAAGTTACCTTAACGACCCACTTGCCGTTAAATCCATTTTAATTAGTTGAATTTGAGAATGTAAACCCACGAGTTTGAATTTCGCTGCTAACACCTTCCATTTTACCGGAACTTGTCATTGCGTATGCGCACAGCGTGAAATACTGAACATTAATGACGTTCCAAATATGGAAATATAGCCTTTTACGGAAAATGCTACTACGATCTTTACTACTTCGTTATTTGACATGAAAATGAATTTAAAGTTTGAAATAAACGTTAGAAATCGAGAAATATATGTTAACTAAATATTGTAACATGGGATTGAAGTAATATTCTCCCTATACAAACTTTTGCTGAAATTTGATTTCATTGATAAAGAAAATTAACCAGAGTGCACTGAGGCATGCAGGAATTATGGGAAAACAGTGGATGCTTCAGAAAATGGCGGGTACGGATGAAGCCATCAACATTCCTAATTTCCTTTAATGGTTTATATGATATCATAATCAAAATGGAATCCAACAATTGCATAAGCTGTGGGAAAACTTTTTCATGTTCCAAAAAACCTGGAAACAAGAAAAGTCTGACTTCTAAATTGGTTAGGATTGACAGAACTGTGAAAGATGTTTTACAGAAAGACTTAGGGGTAAAGACACAGCAGATCGTCAACTTTCTGTCTCCACGCCATGTGTATAAACCGGTTTTTTCCCCCACCAATGCCTTATATGGTAGTGGGCCGTTCTTATTTGCAAATTAGGTAAGCGTTCGTTTTTCGAAAACAGCAGGGTGTTCCGATGGCAGTTTCCGGTAAAATGGCAGTCAGTTCGAATCGAGAAAAGTGACATTTCAAAGTGTTGAGTTTTCAATACTATTATACGATTTTTTACAGTGTTAAGGACTTACAAATTACCAATGAGGTTAGTTGTATATAAATTTAAGTTTAAATGTACGTGTTTATTCTTTGATAAGTTTAAAATCGCTTTGGAGCGATTCCGCAATTTTCTGCTACGTTACGAGTATATGGGAGGTATTCTAACTGTGGTGAGGGCCTGTCCCGAGACACAGTTAGATTATTCTAACTAGGGGGGGGGGGGGGGGGGGGGGCTGCACCTTCCTTTAATCCGCCACTGATGCGTCGACAATCTACTGAGCTGAGTGAGGGAGTTCAAAATTCACAAAACTTCGGAAATCGTTAAATTGTTTTCTGTTGGATTGAAATGATATATTTTTGATCATGCATATAGTCATTGTATGTTCTTTTAACTTATACTGCATGTTAATTGATTAATAGAATGTGAAACATTTATATATTTGGTAAGACATAATGTATGTATTTTAAAACAACAAACACAACCAATGAAGTTTCATGATGCATGTGTATCGTTTGAAAGGTATTTGTGCAGATATCTTCTGATTTTTAAACAAAATAAACAGTAAATAACCTGTACACACTTGCAAAACGGATTTGAAACATGAAATTATTGAAATCAGTTTCCGAGTTGAACTGTATAATTTTGTTGCGTATAGGTATCGAAGTGAAGACAACGACTAGATGCGATGAAATTGTTGTTAGCAGTTAATTTAATCAAAGTTTCGATTCTTATATAGATTTTATTCATAACTAATGCTACATACAATGAATTCTTGTAAATAGCAACAGTAATGTATGTATTATATCTGTGTAATCAGCGATGAATTTATCTTAAAGGAATATTTGTTAATGTCAATGGACCTTGGTACAGTATATTTATACTTCCTCACACTACTGCGCATCGAGTAACGAGTGCACAACAGTAATTGCATCTCAATACTGAGAATGGGTGACGTAGCTGTCAGAGGAAGATATGAATGGAAATAATTTTACATGTATGTCTATAATTTCATTTTTTAATACTGGGTATTTTAATGCCGTATTTAAATATTTAAAAAAATCGCTAAATTTACAATTCACCCTTTCATCTAAAATTGACGATTTTGAGCGAATAATAAAAACGACCCAGCCTACCAGTGTGGTGAGAGGCTTTTCATGTTGTCGAAGTTATTTTGACGAATCACCTATATTTTACAACACTGATCCTAATGGGATTTTATGATTGGCCTACCTAGATTATGTGCAGATTGAAACAGTTAATCTTAGTACGCCGTGTTTAGCACCACTAATAAAGTTACAAAATTCTAAAATTACACCAGTTTTATGAGGCAGATTTTGTTATACTCTTTTCAAATTTACATTCAGCTCTCAAAATCATGGTTGGCTGAGTTCAACACAAATACGTTCTCAAATTTCCAAAGATGATCTGTGCACACAATGGTTTTAACGATAAGGAAGAAAGTTAAATGAAAATCGGCTATATCGGGTTTAGTCAGGATACACAGACTGTGAAATGTTGTGAGATTTACATGTAATGTATTCTGATTTCTTGTTGATAAACCTTGGGTTTTCCTTTATAGAAATAGAAATCTAAAGAAAAATACACTTAGCATCTTTTAAAATAAAATTGTTAATTACAATAGAAAATATACAATGTCGGATTTGCTTTGAAATAGCAACATGTCTATCCACTAATAATCCACAGTCTCGGGGGGGGGGGGGGGCAGAATTCCGTATCCTCCCCCCCCCCTCCCCCCACCAGGCTCTCTAGATAAAACAAGATATTATATCCACTATATAGTTATGTAGTGTCCCTGTCTGAATCACCGCTCCTAAAGTATATCAATCACACTTCCTATTGCTTGAACAATAGCATCATTCACTTAAATACACACTGAAGGCTGAATGCAATTATCTGATACGCGATTCGTTCACAATATTGTCTAAAAATGACAAGCTATTCAAACTTGACCGTGAATACATATGAATAGAAATGTCCTTACCGTATGCATATGAAACCATACAAATCATCAACAGGAGATATATTGAAACCATCATGGTGACCGCCGCACAAACTCAACAAGGAAGTTAAATAACTGGAGCTGAACGTGACTTCTGTATTGTGCAGTATACAAGGGGGGCTCGTTGAACCAAGCTATTTAAAAAAAGTGATATCCTCTATTCAACCCCCGTGCCTTGCCTAATTCATTTCCATAATTTAGTTCCTTATTAAATGAACGATGGCGGGTCGGGTGTACTTAATGCAGAAAACTGAACTTTACAATTATCGAAGGTTGGTTACCAATCTACAGAAACGGTAAATACCGTTGTAAAATGTAAGTGTGCGTTGACTATAGGCAGAGTTATACACTGTTAGGAACCCATTGTTGAGGAATGTAAATCGGCTACATGTTTGCAGTTACCCCCCCCCCCCCCCTCCCGGTTTTCGATGCCGTCCCAAGCTTCACATCAAATAGCATCGATTATCAAACAAGGTATAGATAAGCTTACGGTGCCCAAATCGGTATCATACTAAGTTTTAGCAGGTTGCAAAATATCTGTGAAAACAAGATTTTGTTTCTTCAAATTTGTAGAGAGCACTTCTTGAACTGTGCATTTTGTAAAATTGTTGGGGTGGGGACAAGGAACGGTGTTACAGCCGTACTTGATGTTTCCTTCTGCCCAAGTTATAGTACAAAGAATTCCGAGAATTATGTAAGTTAACTGTAAAACAAACCAACAGAAATGCAGGTCGAGTTGTACAATGTTATTTGTTTCAAAGGTTGAATCACACGCGACCCCCCCCCCCCCAAAAAAAAAAACCAAACAACAACCCCAAACATGTTTCAACAGAAAGAATACTTTATATACGGATTTGATATAAATGTAATCAACTTGTTCCGTTTATTGTCCACTGTGTGAAACGATAACAAAGCATGCCTCCACGTGTAATGTCTGGTACATCTAACTGTGGCTTGTGGTTTGTCGTCGAACACATTGGCTAAAATTGATAATGAAGATTTGATGATATACTAAAGATGAATTAATCATGATCAAATCAAGATGAGGAATACTATTTGCTAAGAAAATTCACACAGTGAACATATAAGTATAACCAGAGCTTGAATTGTTGTACAATTACATTATTTTTCATTTATCACATGATACCGATTTGAAATGAATTTGCCATGCTTAATAGAACATATTGTGCTTAAAATAAAATGAAATGTGAAAAACACTAGAAATTGTTTAATTGTTTTAGAATCAACTTGTAATTTAAAAATAGATCTGTTTTAAATCAAACTTTTACTACTACATGTATATTTTATTTATGCTGACAAAACCATGATTCTGGCGTTATTTACATCACAGGGAATTGCGAGCTCTTTACCTCCCTTGTAACTCGACAACTGACTTTCATTTTTTTTTCTTTTTTGATTAACAATAGGAATACCTTTGTTAAGCATTGTAAACATTAAAAATGGGGGGGGGGGGATTTGAAAATGTTCAGTTCAAATCATTACCATGCACCTTTAAGTGATTGTCTCAATGGAAACCAAGCAAACTAATTTTCTTTTTTGTCCAGATGGACGTATCGCGTTTATCTGAACTAATGTCATGAAATTATACCAGATATGTATACCTTTGATGTCAATATTTAATAAAAAAAAAAATCCATGGGACTGGCTTTTCCTTGTCATGGTTAATTATATTTATACATGTAGATGTTTTATTAACAAAATCGGTAATCAAACCTATTTGGTTGATTGATGGATTGTATATTATTTAACGTCCCTCGAGAGAATTGTTCACTTGAGACTGATTTGGGATATCATATAGAACACTTATGTCAAATCTTACACTGGAAACTATGATACAATTTGAAAACGAGAAGAAAATAATAATAAAAAAAAAAAACTTTACTTTTTTGCATGAACAATGCGAAAGTTTCCTATATAAAATTTCAGGTAGTCTATGGACATTGAAAGACGGGTTTAAATTTAAAATTGAGAATAATATCTAAAACAAGGCATTTTGAAGCCAAATCTCTACTAGTGACGATAATATTATAATTGATTGATTGTATATTTATTAAATTCCCGCTCGAGGTTTTTTTTCACTCATATGGAGACGTCACCATTGTCGGCGAAGGGCTGCGAAATTTAGGCCTATGCTCGGTGATTACGGCCTTTGAACAGGGAGGGAACTTTATCGTGCCACACCTGCTGTGACAGGGGACCTCGGTTTTTTGCGGTCTCATCAGAATGAACACCCCATTTAGTCGCCCCTTACGACAAGCAAGGGGTACTGAGGACCCATCCCGGTTCCCCATGGGATGGATAAAACATGTTTGAAAATATTTTTCAATAAATTTCATGTGGAAATATTAACTTTAAAATCCATCTTTGGCGAAGTGGATATGACATCGTTCTTACAAAAATTCCTAAATTGGCACTTAATTACAATTAGACATAATTGATGATTTATCTCTTTCTCACATTGACACCGTGAATGGAGGACCGCGGCGTGTTTTGCACTTCATCTATTCACGGGGAAGTGATTCGCGCTGCCCTGTGATAAAGGTATCCTATATCGAAAGCAATGTAAGAGAAAATATTAAGTGAATGTAAATATTGCAAAATCATATACTGTATGCATTTACTCAAATTAGAATGCAGATTTTCCATTAACCTCAATGGTAATCGTATAGTAAGACATGCATCAGCTATAAGCTATGGATATTAGTCACGTCTCAGTCTAACGTTGGTTGTACAAATAATGATATTGATACCTCATACTTTAAAGATGGCGTAAATCATCACTTTAAGTTAGTTTTAATTCGCGGAACTTTTTACAATATAAACACACTGCGTAATCGGATACGCACGATCTGTGGATAGTACGTTAGCCATGCCCCGCATACTTATACAAACTGTGTTCACGGTGCGTGACGTGTAGTAATACGATATCGTGAAGATGTATTTGACACTGTAAGCCCATGTATAGCTTTTTTTCTTTATTCCCTCTTTTTTTGTACATAAGGTACAAACTGGTTGCTCTAAAAAAAATGTAACTTCAAGGGTTTTGTTACGAGATATTGATACTTTTTATACAATTGTAATTTCTGTCTGAGACAAACTTCACTGGTGTAGTCTGTTTTTCAAACAGTAATTTTCTGTATGGATATCAGTTTCTTAAATAGTTTGAATCACCATCATACATGATCGCACACGTATTGTCAATATCAATTCATTGTTTATAATTATTGCTTTGTGTATTTATAGTATCTCGTCTGAAGTTGAGGATATTTACAAGGTGTTTAATCATTAACTTCATAACTTTAGGGACATGCATATAGGTGAATGGTTTCATGTTATTCAAGAAATTTAACAGTACATCATCGGTATGATTAACTCTTAAAATGCCATTCTTTCAAAATATAGTTCTAGTTTTTAAATCAGTCAGCATGTAAAAAAGAAAATATGCAAGTTTAAGATTTCGAAACTAAATTCTTATCAGACACATAGACACACAGTGAAAGAGAGAGAGAGAGAGAGAGAGAGAGAGAGAGAGAGAGAGAGAGAGAAGGAGGGAGAGAGAGAGAGACAGAGAGAGAGAGAGAGAGAGAGACAGGCAGAGAGAGAGAGCTCTATCGTTTTAATTCCCGTTACTATTTTTTTTTTTGACAAACAAACTCTTGTCGTGTCACGCGCTGACAAATTCCTATCTACTTGCTAACTGTACACCAGGAAGTCACATGTAGTGTACTGCTTTAATGAACTGTGCCGATTTTGCTTCTTGTATCAGAATAAGAGGATGGTGTTTAAATGAAAACAATCTGTATCTATCTTTACTATGTGCATTAAACAAATCTAGATATTTGACTTGAAAAGTGGTTTTATTCGTAAATTACATTGCATTAGGAGGGGTAAGGTGTACAGTGTATCTGTTTATTTTTCACTCACTCGATTAATTATCATTGTTTGATGACAACAAATTGATGCACAGTAAATTGATTTATGTGTACAGGAATGTAAAACACTCATGTGATGAGTAGAGGCACTGCAGAAGGAAGGAAATAACATTTTGTGAACACTTTAAATTACATAAGAGCTGATGTGGTAGATGTGATTAACTCGGCTGTAGTGGATTTATGAACAGGGGGATCCCCACTGAATACAGATGTTTAATACACCGTGCATAAAGTGTTCTATTTTTAAAGTTTAAATCACATGTTAACTAATGTGCATGTAAGATTTGTACATCAAGTTACCAGACCATGCACTAACTGAAGATAGGAGGTACCCACTAACTCGCGTCATCCATTATCAAACCAGAGATGATTAGTACCTATCATTTCAGTGGAAATCATTACCTGATTGGAATTATCAATTCAAAACTCCCAAAGATTTTCAAACAAACATAATAAGTGACGGATCACACTTAGTGGCGGATCTAGTGTGGGACCTACATGTACCAGAGTTGCATCACTATTAAATATATCTTCTTTAGGATATTCTTTTTTGAAAGGTAATTATTTTGCTATTTAGGGAATTTTAACCCTGCTCCCTTTTTGGACGGAAAAGATAAAAGCTTCAGTCGTAACCGCTTGTCCTTTAAAAAAATTCAGATCCGTCACCGAGACCGGATAAACCTGTGCAGACACGTTTCGGATCCGCCACTGACACCGGATAAACCTGTGTAGACACGTTTCGGATCCGCCACTGAGACCGGATAAACATGTGCAGACACGTTACAAGCTACATTGTATAAGTTCATAGAAAATCGGCTCCGTCTGGGGGCACCTTTAGGCCCCCCAGTTTGTCCCGGGGGAGGGTGTTCCCATGCTCTCCTTGATTTTAACAGCAAGACCCGGTGTAGGGGCAAATTTTGACTCCCATAGAATAATGACCCCCTAGCCGGAGAAAAATTGGATAATTTTGTAGAAAGATCCAGGGGTCATTATTTTGCGTGTCATACCTGAAAAATAATGACCCCTCTAGAAAAATGACCCCCCTCCCTTTCTTAGCAGATTCATTTATTTTAAAGGAGTTGATACGGGTTTTCGGGTCATTATTTACCCAGAGTTATCTTTCCTGCTGCTCCTCTTATCAAATTTATTCCATGTGTAAAACATTTTCACGGTTAATAAAATAAAAGTAAGAACTAGTTCATTAAATTTGAGGAAAACCCACTGTAGGTTCCATGACCAATTACAACTGTAAAAACCTCGCATATGTCAGGGACGGATCCAGGGAATTTTCAAAAAGGGGTTCTACCATAAATTTTAGTTTTTAAAAGGGGAGTTCCATTCTCAAAATTGTTATTTTTACCTCATTAAGCAAACTTTTGTAACGATAGGCAGAGGTACAACCTGTAAAACCTCCACACCTCCCTCTGAAGCTACCAATGTATTTATGCTATCTATTTACATGTATAGATCTTGTGTAATCAAACACACACATTAAAAGAGCTGCGTCTAAATACAATACTTCTTGTGTCACAGAGAGGCGTGAAATCTTCTTAAAACGGATGAATTGACATACATATTTTGCAACTGAAGTCAATAGCTTATTTCATTCACGCATCATTATCGTTTTTCAAAGAATTTTGAAAAATGAGTAAGTGTTGATATAGGCATAAGTGAGTATGCGAACGATAACTTTGGGTAGACTATAGCATTTCACTGGGTAATTTATGCCTATCAGGAGTGTAGGACAAGTGGACGGGGGCACATGCCCCCTCACTTTTGGAAGATGGGGGGGGGGGGCAAGTGGGTTTGTGTCCCCGCACTTTTTTAACACAAAATTAACATAGATTGATCAGATGAGAATATACCACGGTTAAAAAAAATACTCAATTCCAATATGCAGGTTCTCAGCACTCAAACAATTATTTCTTGCATGTACATAACCTATTCTCTCCCTACTACATTTTTATTTTACGTTTTAAACCGTCATAAAATTGTTAATTACAAGAAAAATGTTCCACAGTGAAAATAGCTATATCTCATATATATTAGAAGGGGAACCCAACATTGCAATGTTCAAAAGTGCAGTATGTCGTACACAGTACAGGGGAGTAAGGGAAGGTACAGCCGGGGCACATGTCCGGCCCCACACTTTTCAAAGGGGGAAGAAGTATGGTTGTGCCCCCCCCCCCCCCCCCCGCCCCCAAGCAAGGCTTTTTTACAATCTGATTAGAATAAGATTCCCGATCCGCTCCTTTGTTTTCATATTGTCTTTACAACATAAAAACAAAGGAGCAGATGGAGGATCTCATTTTTATCATTTTGGGGTTCTTAGTTAGTACCCACAAATAAAACAATTTTGAGTCATTTACAGTCGGAAGACCCTCCAGAGGCCACGAATCTTTAATTCCTCAAAATTTTCTTCGGGAGACATGGAAATACATGAAACTTGATAATGAAGTCAGTAGGAAATGGCATACAAGTAAAGTATATATGAAGTGTAAAAAAAAAAGTGACAAGGGAAGTGTAAAGCCCCCCCCCTCCCACCTACCCCACCCCACCCCATCCCACCCCCACCCACCCCCACCACCACCACCACGAAATAGGATTTTGGAGTGTCAGAAGGATATCTTACGTGCTTTTTTTTTTCTTTTATTTATATTTTTCTGCTTGTCAAGTCAAGATGTGTTTAAGGTGGATTTCTTAGGTGCCCTTCATTATTTTTAGCAAAGCTACGCTACTGCCTATTGTGTTAAATTATCAAAACACCCAAAATAAAACGCCGCATCATATCACAGTAAATGCAGTGCACCTGCTATCACCGTGTAGAAACGCACTAGAGTAAAGCGTTTCACCTTCTCTCTCTCTCTCTCTCTGTCTCTCTCTGTGTGTGTGAAGAATGTAGAGGAAGCAAATTTACAAAAAGATGTGATTAATTAAGATGAATTCCAGGTCTAGCACCCTATAAAAATGGCTGAGGGGGGGGGGGGGAGGCACTTTGCCTCCCCCTTTTCGAAATTCCTTGGATACTTGGATATCCATATGAGTACACAATTCCCGCCGCTGATCAGAATTAGAGGATTTCCAAGACACAGTACCCCCCCCCCCCCAGGCATGTCCATCTAGGTATGCAAAGGTTGGGCTTATCGACAGAAAAAAAAATGACATGTTAAAAAATTCTGCGGGAGAAAAATTCCGTTAAAATTCTTTCTAATTTGTTTTGATCCCGTCAGAATTCCGCTTTCCTGTCCTCTCCGGTGAACATCCGTGGTGATTCCGTTGATTTTATATAGTAAAATCTGCATTTTTTTCAACGGATATGAAGAAAACATGCATGTATTGTTCTGCCTTATTGCTCCCAAATTTCAAATGGATGAACGCTTATATATAACTGATGGGTGATCTGCAGTTCATCTATAATTACATGTATTTTGATAGTGTGCTTTGAAACAGTTTTATTAGTGGATACAAAAGAGCTTTTTTTTTCAAGAATCACTCGATCATTAAATATTTCCTTTATTCCTTACATAAATTCCTTTTCGTTTTTATAAAGTAAAATTAATTATGCTCTCCATTTTTATAAGAATATAAAATACTATTCGAAGAAACCGGTTTTCTCATGTCCCGCAGCTTTGTTATTATTCTTGGCAATTAACAATAGAATACATATTGTTGGTTGAAAATTGTCATTTATTAATGACGATTGAAGAAGTTGACAACTTATTTACAAACCCTATAACAGAGAGATCCCCGAGTATCAAAACTACAACTCAGACAACCTAACCAAGAATGACATTGGGATCTCCCTAACGTTTATAAATCTTGATAAATACAAACATAATAAAATTAAAAAAAAATAAGGTGGCACATTAAAAATTTTGCCATAATGACAATTGGATTTCCGCCACCCAAGGGACAAAAAAAAATGAGAAACGGTTTGTTAAGAGAGAGAGAGAGAGAGAGAATTGTAAGAGACCGTCATAAATTTTGTACAAAGAAATGTAATATACTAGTAAGAAAATACATGGAGTAGCTAATGCATAGTACTAAATATTCTGAACATGCTAAAAGCACTGAACTTCAATAAACTGGAATGACTAGCAAGAAAATACATGCCGTGGCCAGCAACACCCTAAGAGTATTCTTACATAAAGCAGCATACATGAAAGCAAAATGGGTAGCATAATCTGACCTACCGTGTACATAATACATATAAAAAATTTAGAATCTTAAGGATGATGTGATCCAAGGTCATATCCTTCAAATGTCGTCATCTACGTGAACTACTTATGATAAATGGATTTTAATTGATTTCTGTAACGATCATCGTATTAAGGGCACTAATTTGGTTCCTGTAACTTTTTTTTCAAATTTCGACATTTTAATTTCAATGATAGAGTTTTCCTTACAAAATCAAAAATACTATTGAATATGAATTGTAGAAGGGTTTTATTTCGGTGATCCAACCAGTATTGACTTCATAGGCGGATCTAGAAATTTTTCAAAGGGGGTTCAATATTTTGAAATTGGTAGAGGTGTTAGAGTACATTAGTATCATCTAAAGCCAGTGGCAGTTCCAGGAAGTTCCTAACGGGAGGCATTACCAGAGGAATAATCCTTAATAAAATTTACAAGGGGGGGGTCATTATTCTACAGGGGTCATTTTTCTAAACGTGAAATGGATTGATTTTTTGAACAAGACATGTTTTCTACGGACAAAAGGGATCATTATTCTACGTCGAATAATGATCGGGGGTCATTTTTCGACAGCGAAAAATGACCCCCGGTCATTATTCTATGGGAGTCAAAATTTGCCTCTACACCGGCGGACAACTATAAGTATTATAGTAGACATACGTATAGTAGGGTGTAGCTTTTAATTACATGCATTGTCAGAGTATATGCAGTTTGTGCACGTGCTCTCATACTAGCTTTGCTATTATGGTGAGAAATTACAATGCAATGTTTTTGATATATTTGAAAGTGCTTCTTAAACTTTATTATCTCATTTGACCATGTTGCACATATTCACCAGCATCATTAACATTATCAACAGCAAACACTAGTTTAGTGTATTGTGCTACACATGATGCCCCTTTACTCACTTGTTTTTACTGCAATGTTAGAAAGATTTATTTGAGTCTAAGGCATCAGACATGTTATAATAAGTCAGGTGGTTCTCTAAACCAATAGTTTTTCTTTTTCTACTTCCCCACTTCCAAATCCTTAGCCTTTGTTCAGCCCAAAGTTAGACTTCAGACAGCACTCAGAGAGTAAACACTTACAGAACATGTCTTAAGCAATGATCTGATAAAGACATTGGAAGGAATCGTACGTCCACTAACAGTAAGTACACTATTTATTCCATTCTTCTCTACACCTTGTATTAATATTATTTCTGTAAAGTTTCTAATTTAGAATTTCTGTGAAATTGAAGTTAAAGAATAATTCCTAATTATAGATGAACGAATTGAAGCATTTTATTTCGGTATATTGGTTTCATCCATGTATCATGTATATATGTCCATCAGTACAGTTCTTCTGTAAATAGTGTTGATAGTACTGACGTGAAAGAGCTACAAAGTTATTGACTCTAGTTACCTTCTGAGAGGAACATTGTTCCACAAACAGGAGACCGATCTAATTAAAATCAGACTTCCTAGATCCGCGTACGTAGCGTGAGCGTATTTTAGGATCTGATTTTAATTAGATTGACAGGTGGCTGAATCACATTATCATGTTTTTATCATATCACAAGATGTAATGTAAGAGCTTTACGGGGACAGTGATAGTTATTATTTCATAATTTATACCCGTGAACACGTTAATACTGTACAATATCCGGTCTATCAATATCGAGGGGAATAACTTGTATTCCTTAGGCTATCTAAATGTTTCATGACAAGAGTTATCCTTCTTATACTTTGTTAAAATCATGATATGCTAGCATATCATGATTTCTCTCTACGGGTTTGATACTATTACACCTTTTATTTTTTTTTTATTTTTGCTTATGTTACAGTCTGTTATTTTCTAAATCGTATCAAATAAAATACAGAACCGAAGTACAAATGCAGCCATAGTTGTCATTTATATATGTAGTGATGACCAACTAAAAGGTTACCACATAAGTGTAAATTCTATATTTGTAGTGCCTTTCCGTCACTGTATTATTATCACGTTTACATATACATTTACAACGTTCGTTATTAAGTACAGATCTTCATTACGTTTGGAGGAGGTGTGTACATATCAGTGTTCCTGAAGATCAGAAAGAAAATCATATTTTCGAGGGGAAAGTGCTGTAATTTGAAGGGGAAAAAATAAAGTTTAAAAAGGGAAGGATGGCAAAACGGAGCTGGAGAAATACGTTTCCGAGAACATACCTGGATAAACCGTCTTTATAAATGTCAGGGGGAAAAACCCGTTAATATCTTACGTAATAGTTGGCTTTAATTTTTAATTTCTTTTCTCGGGTATTGATCTATAACATTTGGAAATGCAATGAAATGTTTTGAACTTTATAAGGGATGTATATTTTTGGATTATTTACTTAGTAGCATCGTTAAAATCACTTACACACACGCACGCAAGCACCTACGTGCAATTTTGGTTGTGACAATATTTTGATAACCGGTAAATTTCTTATGAACGAAAAATATGGACTGATATTGACACCATAGGAACAATCACAAAAAACCCTCAAAATATAAGATGTTTGGTTGTCCAGAAGTAAGATGACACCACATCTTAAATGGGGTGGGGGGTCATCCGTGTTGGCTCCCGTTATATATTTTTTTTATTTCCCCTGTAATTGTTTTATCAGTCTAACGTTTTGATATTCATTGAACTCGTTGGATATTCATGTCGTACAGGTATGAAGATGTTGATACCCTGCATGGTCAAACTTTCAAATCTGCACTAGCATGTGCGTGTTCTTAATTTTGAATGGATAATACTAAAACGTCTCTAACTCTTGTATGGACACAACAGATGAATTGATTTATACAGCATAGGTAGATGGTATGTATTGCGTTAGGTTGGTATAATGGCATGCATCATTTTTAAGGTTCATTTTTTGAATGACCATAAAGTTTTTGTTCTTCATCAAATTCTTCCTAGGTTTTTTTTTATGTAACCCCTTACAAAATTGATATGAGCGTGTGTATACAAGTGTGCTGAAATATGGTCGGGTAATTTCATGGATTCAATACCGCATGTATATGAATGAAATCAACAAGAGCGCGTAGTCATACCAATGTGCTCGAATACATGTATCTACGTGCATTGCTTTTTACAATTTTTGGCACTAAAATAGAGTGATTTTCTGATTAAAGGCTAAAATGCAGTGGTTTTGTGCTGTAGGATTACAACATGAGCGCCTAATTAATATTGTGAACCATAGATGGTAAATCAAATTTGTGTGAGCACGAATGCGCGTGCATTTTAAGTTTTAACTTCCTCCATACATTTTATATTTCAATGAAATGTTTTGAAATTTATGTGGCAAATATAAATATGGACTATTTCGCAGCATTGTCAAAATCACTTACACACAGGCACAGCAAGCACATTCGTTAAATTTCTATTGACTTATATATCTAGCCAAGGGTTAAATATGGTATGAATGAGAAGAAAAATGAATGATATTCATAGCATCATATGTACATGTACATACTACAACAACTTAGAATCAGTCCTATAGTTAATACTGAATACTCAAACTCAGCGCGCGAGATGATTGATTTCATTCATATGTCGATTTGATATATCCCTGTGAGCTCGAAATAAAGGACACCACAGAGTCGTCCACTTCTACTTCATACTTAGATATTTTATTGAAAGTAGACATTAACGGCAAACTAACAACTCAACTGTATGACAAACGGGATGATTTCAGCTTCTCCATCGTCAACTTCCCACATTTATGTAGCAATATTCCATTATCACCTGCATATGGTGTTTATATATCTCAACTGATTCGATATGCAAGAGCTTGTTCTGGGTATAGTCAGTTTTTAAATCGAGGTAAGCTACTGACAAACAAGTTCATGGTACAGGGATTTCAACAGTCTCGATTGAAGTCAGCATTTCGCAAATTCTATGGTCGTTATAACGATCTAGTTCGTCAATACAACCTCGCATTGGGTCAAATGCTGTCTGACGTGTTTCATACCGATTGTTAAGCCGTTCTTGGCACACTGATTTTGACTGCGGATAACTCCGTTTACCTGATCAGAATATGGGGCTCACGGCGGGTGTGACCGGTCAACAGGGGATGCTTACTCCTCCTAGGCACCTGATCCCACCTCTGGTGTGTCCAGGGCTCCGTGTTTGTCCAACTATCTATTTTGTATTGCTTGTAGGAGTTATGAGATTGATCACTGTTCGTTATCTTCACCTTGCATGAGATGAAGCAAAATGTTAAGAATTTGCAATGTATGTGACCGGAATGTTCATCTCACCCCTTTCTCTCAAGTTGTGGGACTATAGTACTGTAGTACTTTGTCTGAAGACATTTTTATGGATGCTCTGATGACTTTGAATTTCTTTTTGCAGAGTTTATCCACGCCAGACTTCAGAATTCAACGAAAACTGTATACAGGTATACTAAATACCTTTCATTTATTCCTGTTAAGTTTCTTCATTTCGAGGAGGAACTCTTGACTCCACTTTCACAACTTCCTGTTGCTCAAGATCTGACAGGAAGTCATCATCATGCAGCTACTTAAGTGAGAACTTAAAATGGAAATGGATGATGGAATTTATTGCAACAAATTTTCATAAAAGAAAATGACAAATATAATCAAAATAATTAAAATCCAACGAAATTTTAAAAATGTATGATATAATTTAGTACATCAAATAGGGATAAAATTACAGCATGCAGCAGTTAAAAAGATGCAAACAAAAATGATAATAATAATGATGAAATTGAAAATAATGATAAAATGCATTCTGTAAGTATTTGTAATACCAGTAAGTTTCGTTGAGTTCATTTGCAGTCAACCAAGATATACATAAAGCACATAACTCACTCGAGTTTAGAAGCCTTTATCACCCTCAGTGACACAGCGGCGAGACAGATTAAGTGATGGTGTAACGTCTGTGCTTCCGTTTCTTTTGAGCTTTCTCTTTGTTAGACACCGATGTTCTTTACTTACACGATTGTACAAGACTCCTAAACCAGATACCCAACGAAGTACTATTTTTATTCAAAAGGAAGAACAGTATACAGTATACGTATGTCTACAAACTGATGCATCAACGAAACATTTCCTACAAAAGTTCATGAATATTTGAATGCCACGAACATTGATGAAACCGTGGCAGAGATGTAGTCTAAGGATACTCAGAAAATGTAAATTCTAACTAATAACTGTTTACGCTGACATTTAGCTTTATTTATATGAATTTTCTACCAATAGCCTGTATTCATGATGCATCGAAAGACATATTTCAGACTTTCATCTTGATGAGACCACAAAAAACGAGATCCCGTGTCACAGCAGGTGTGGTACGATAAAAGGTCGTAATCCCGGATTATAGGCCAGAATTTTGCAGCCCTTCACTGGCAATGGTGATTTTTCTATACAAGTGAAATATTCTCGAGTGAGACGTTAACCAATATACAATTAACCAAATTACCCTACTCTGTATTTTTGCAATAGTTTTTCCAGGGGGAAGGCGGCACCGAAATTATTATCATGGTTATTCAAGCATGTTAGGTTGACATGAGCGCATCTGTGGTGTAAATTAGCAACTGTGGATTATGAATCAGACGCAGGGTACATATCGGGCGATGGACCTTCTTCAGTATCTGGTGATGAAGTAGCATGCGTATGAATTAAAAGAAAACGTGTCATGTACACAAACTTATGTCATATCGTGTTTGCATTAATGATAATTTATTGTATCAAGATTAAAACAGGTTCGTGTGGTTATAGATCTTTTGCCATATACCTTCATCAGTCTAGTGGTACTTTATTTAAACTAAACTGGGGGCTAAGCACTAAATAGAATACCGGAAATGTTTGAGATTCGAATTATTAGAGGGTTTGTGCCTCAATGTCTTGTTATCCTAATTCATAACAACATGTACATGTCATTAGTTGTTTTAATTGCGCTATGATTGGATTGTTCTAGTATGTAATACGACTTGTAACTATTTTTATATTTTTACTTTTATGTATCCGTAGTCATTTTTTTTCTGCTTAGAATACATTATCAATAATTCTTCATATTAGTAATAATAAGAATAAATACAATAATAATAATAATAATGACAATAATAAGAATAGTGATGATGATAAAAAATAATGATAAAATTGGCATGCAAAATAATAACAGCAATATGGATAGGAATAAATTTGACTGCATACTCTAAAGATTCAACCAGCTATAGGTGTTATTTTACAATTTATTACAAAATATCTTCTTGTCTAAATTTTTGACACTACATCTAGACCTGGTAACGTCTCTACCTAATTGACATTTTCGTTAAAGCTTCTGTTCAAAGTATTTTTTCATTTGATTAAGATTCTCCATTAAATGTAGTTATGTTGCCAGAAGTTTTCTATTGTTTGTAGTAAACATTTCCTAAGACTGCTCTGCTTTTTGCAGTCGAAGTGCTCTTGCTGTAGCAAATGCTGTAAAGTATTATATTTGTTATTATGGATATTTTGAAGCGATATGTTAGTTGTACATGTGGCATATGTTTTGAAGCATCTTATCGGTTGTTTTGGAACATTCAGTTGGTTGTAGTAGATGTTTTGAAGTATCCTATTGGTTGTAACGTGTTTCAGAACATTCTATTGGTTGTAGTAGACGTTTTCGGAAGTACTCTGAATGTGATCATGAACCGCTTTGTACACCAGACCATATTCCTCCTGAAAAAAGTAAAAAAAAAAAAAAAAAAAAAATTGCATGTCAATTACCAAGACAAACGGAAAACTGGCCATTTCTTTCGACATTATTTCAGGTTCAATTCATTTTTATTCCATCCATTTTAATTTGGTTTTATTTATTAAAGTATTTACTCTAGTTTTGCATTTTCACAAAAGAATGGACGACTCTAGCATGCAAGGTGAAGATAACGAACAGTGATCGATTACAGGTCATGGTAGCTCGGTGATAGAGCGTTCATTGGATGGAATTAAGTCATTCGGTTGACTGAAAGTTCACTGAAAGATCTGGAACGCTGACTGAATTGCAGAGCTTTGTCATTCAATCACCTTTGAACAACCGTTCAGTCACCTTCCAAATAACTGAAAGGCATTATTTCCTCATGTGGTTTGATTTGTAACCGGAAAGTTAAGAGTTCTATCCCCGCTCGTACCATGGTGGCCTTGATAGTAAACCTAGGACGTAAACATGGGTAGTGTTTGCTCCTACCCCAAACCGTCGGCATTTAGAAATGAGAATGTCCTTGAAACATGGCCTTAAAGACGGAAAAATATTGTGGTGGCAGGCGTTAGCGCATGAAGGAACCCTCAATAATATGGCCGCAAGCGCTAAGGATAAGTAATGTGTGGTACTTCACTTACACCTGATAACATTTCAACATGAGTGAAAAATTCTCGTCTGTGTGTAAAAAAAACAACCAACCTGAGGTGCACTTTAAGTTTTATGTCTAATGTACAAGCATGGCTGTAAATTATTCAAACTGATAGCACTAGACACATTGTCGTGCTCTTATTAAATACCTGCATCAACCCGAGATAGACAATCAAGTATAGAGCAGCAATATTGTTCAACATTTTTTGGTTTGACACTACGATTTCCCAAGGATCAGGGTTTTTACATTTACATGTATTTAATTAAACACAACTTGAAAATGTCATCAACGTTTTAAAAGTAGGAAACCGAAGAATTCTGACTTGGTGATTATAGTTTCAGTATACTTGGTTCTACATATCACTATGAATTTAGCGAATTATCTACCCCTCACTCCCCACCCACCCCCACTCGTCACTCTAAATTCTATATTTATCATCCCTCCATACTACCCTCATTCATTTGAATATTACATAACTTTTTACTTAAACAACACTCTTGACCCCTTGTTCACGTAGAAAGACATAACTGAGAGTTTGAAAAAAGCAGTTTCTTGGGATGGAAAAGTAATATAAACTTGTGAATGAAATACACCAATAGAGTAGAATGGGACAAGTGTGATTCAGACAGCCCGTGTATTAAAATTTGTCCAATTCTGCACAATACTAGTATATTACATTATACCATATTTTAATGTATTCCAAAAAGACTATTTCATGTACGTACAAGATTAGCACAGAATTCCGGTCTCCTGATTTGAAGCTGCCGAACAGCAGTGAACACATCCACGCCATCATCTAAGTTGATCTGTTCTATCAGGTTGTGGACGGCACAGAAAATACCGCACAAGGAAGCGCCATTTCTGTGTAAAATAAAACAAGTTAAACATACGAAATGCAAGGCCAATAAATACAAGACACACATCATTAACATAATTTGATTTTGATGGTTACATTCTCCTTCTCATAGGTTGAAATATATGCCAAATTTATATTATCAACCAAGAATACAGAATTAGAACGATGGCAAACACGGACTACCGAACACACTCTAGGTTGAATCATGTACAGTCATGTGTCCATCCATTTTGTTTCAAAAACAACCCTTTGTTGTTTGTGTGATCAATTGATTGATGAGAATTTTTTGTACAGTCAAAATACAATCGTATACAGAAATTAGCTACCGTATATTAGGACCTGCATGTATACAAGGCATTTACTAGCGAAACTTTCTATCGTGTTAATACCTACATGTACCACGGCATGGGGCATTGAGCCTGTGGCTTTCATTTGTAAGGGAAAATCTGTTTCCATTCCCTCCGTAAAACCCCTACGAGGTTTATTTTCTTATATCATTACCTGTGCAATATTTAAACTTCCACTGTAAAGGTCAAACAAAGAAACGAACCATTTTCTATCTTGTTAATCCATAATTTTCATTCGAGGACCGACCGGTCAGTTTTTACTACAAAACGTTAAAATGCATTAGAATCGGATTTATTAGTCGGGAAGTTTGTTTTTTTTCTCACGGAGGGGTTGGTCTCGGATGATTTAAAAAGACGTCAGTTGCATAGATTATCTGAGCTCCGCTGCCCGTGTCCCGTTAACATCTATCTAACTAGGTGTATTATGTACCAATCGAAACAATGTGTTGCGAGTTTGTGTGTGTTATACATACAATATATATATAATATTGAATAATAAAGACATTTTAATCATATAATTTGATTGTCTAGAGATAAGAAAATGGAAAATCAATAATTCGGCCCTTAGTTCATATCAATTTGTTTTCAATAATAAGCGTGACTACTTGAGGACACTCTAGGATAATTCTGAACGTTGCCTATTCAACAGGAAATCACTCTTCTTTGTATCATTAAAGAGGCACACTGCAAATCCTCGTAATGACTGACTTCCTTTTGTTTCAAACATGAATAAAAATATAAATAACAGCAATATTTGTGGATTTAATTGCATAGACTGCCGAACAGTAGATCGCAGATTCAAGTACAACATGGTTTTATTTATTTTTTTAAGATTACTTTAAGATTATTACTTTCTACTAAAAATGTCGTTTTGATTAAGTAAAGTAAATTTGAAAGTTTTCAATTTAAACATATTGTTGTACATATCGTCCACTTTCATCTACATTAAATTTCTCTGGTGTAGCATTCGTCCCTAATAAGTACTCCATTATCACCCATGTGCATTTAACATATACATTTATATTAAACAACAGATATTTAATAAATTTGCTTGATCTGAAATTTTCAAAAGCAATCTATATGATTATCATGCAATGGGACGTAATCAATCCATCACCCAGTTATCAATGTAAGACTTGGAAAGGCATACCTTTGTTATTAAATTTACCAACCTCTAAGTTGAAATTTCTGAATAAGTACCCACTGTTACACACAACCCCTTTAAGATCATTGCATACCTGCTGACCAGAGTGATGGGGTTCTCTGATTCTGTACATCGAGCCGCTGACACCAGACTCCGAAGCTGGGATGTGTCCAGATGTTTCCCGGTTGATTTGATTCTGACATTCGGTTCAATAACTGTCACTTGAAGATCCTCGCATTCAGACTGTGGAATTAAATATTGATAAAATTTCCTTCCCATTAGGTCGCGATTGAAGTGTATTCATTCTTATGGTATATTATAGAATGTTGATTTTGTTTTGTGGTGTTACACCACTTTATGGATATTTGTTTATAACATATTCCAAAAATATACACACTTATATGACATATAATCTGAAGAAATCAGGAATAGTTAGTTTTCACAAATCAATTGTTCAAATGATGCAGAAATGAAGTTTAGGCAATGTGTGTGTCTGGTATTCTTCTTTGTATATATCTTTTTATACATTATCTATTGTCGGAGAGCATGAGATAACTATCTAGTCGCAATCCGTTTAAAACATAATTGAACACGATGTTTGATGGGGGTATAAGAAAACAATTTGTTACACCAAATTGTAAAACTTTCCTTGCGCTTAGATTGCTATTGGAGTAATACAAATGACACACTATATCATCCAGTAGTCATAGCTCGAAACAAATGAAGATATCGAACAGTGGTCAAACATGTAAAATTTCTGGAAATACCAGTAGTGGGAGCAGGTGACTAGGAGGAGCCAGTATCTTCGGTTGACCGGTAAATGAATGAACAATCAATTAATCACCATCATCATGAATACAACAACAAACTGCCATGAGTTATCTGTCCATTGAGCATTACTTAAAAAAATACTGACCCTGAGGGCTATAGAAGATGATTAAACACTTTCAAATCATACACAATATTCACTATAATTGTGGCCATATCTTTGCACCCAATTCCTCCTGGTTCATGAAATTTACAGCTTTGGTAAAATGATACATGTTTCTTCTACATATTAATTTAATTTCAATTTAGTACAGCAACTCCAAAGAAGATAAACGAGATTGTAGATATACATTGTCTATTTTTGGCAATTTTGTCCGCTGATATTTACTTTCAATTTACTCGTAGTATAAATAACATTGATTTAGATGTTATTTAAATGCTTTACACATAAACAATAGCAATGTCCTAAGTTTCGCCACGACCAGGAATCAGAACTTGTAGCTAGGGTATCATGGAATCTACAATTTTAGTAGGGGCTTTTCTGTTCTCACTATACATTTAGTTTTACGTGCAGATGTGAGTCTGTAGATATATCTTTTGTAAGCCCTGGTCAATTTTTGATAGTGTTTTGTACTGCACGTAAGACTCAGGGAGTGCAGTAATCCTGAAATGTCTAAAGTATGTTCCTTTGTCTCAAAGTCTAAAATATTAGTCATCTAGAAGTTATAAATGTTGATTTGTTGACGAACGGCGCATGATGGACATCAGATATATACCAATAGAAATAGGTCACCTGAGTAACTCGGATGACCTAAAATACATGTCTTCTGCCATCAAACTGAAACTCTTTCAAACAGTGAAATCTGGATATGAAATAACACGTCTAGGAATTTTATGAAATGATTTTTTATGGATATAGCCAAGATCTTATATTCATTAAACGTACGTTATCCCGATGAATGCTTAGGATGGTGCTGGTAACATCGGTCCGGGAGCTGGACTGGCTATGGACTGAAAACGGAGGAACTGCTTTGGAAGAGGAATCTCTTGGTAGCCATTCATTGCTCTGAATATGAATATCAATGGCAAAAATAAACTTAAAGTTTCTGTAAAGGAAAACGGTTCATTGAATGCCATATTCTATGATATAGAAGTATCAAGTGTGCTTATCATAAACAAAAGGGTGACGATAACGAACAGGTCGTCTCAATATGTCGATAAAGAGTACATATTATAGAGCAGGGCAATCGTATATCCCCGAAAACACCATTTGAAAACGCATGCCAACCAAGATTTGTTGTCAATTGTATGTTCTGGTCACAAACCGTTTCAATATCAATTAGTGGATCCATGAAGATAACTGTGTCAGATTCGTGATCGGTGAGAAGACGCAAGAAATCAACAGCGTCCCCTGTCGGTGGATATTGAGTCACAATGAAACCACTTGCTTTGGTGTATGACTAAATAAATGAAATAATGGGTAACTGTAAAACATCAGTAAAATACTGTTCATCTAGTATCAACGGTTAGCATTCCAGGAATATCTTTATCAGTATTGACTAAAATTTCACACCAGAATTCAACAATCTGCTGTAATACAATGATTCCGGATGCACTTACCGGAACAACAATGGCGTTGATGTATTGACCTCGTTTGGAAACCACAGAAGAGAGGTGCAAGCTATACTTATCAACTATTTCAGAAAATTGAAATGGATTAGTAAAAGGTGGATACCAAGGTGATATAGATTATCAATATCAAGATGATCAATACTATGCGATATCGATAAATTATTTTCCTATTTGTAGTGTTACACTATTATTTGAAATGAAAGTTAAACATCAATCAACTTTGGTAAACTGTACTTCCGGATTCTTTTTATCATTTTGAAATGTGTTATTTTTTAAAATGCTATCATATGTTGGAATCAGTTTGTGTTTATACCAATCAATCAATCAATCGGGTTTACTCATGACCGTTTTACATAGAAGGGAATAGACGCCATACTTATATGCAGCCTTTGTGTATTTTAATTTCTAACTTTGATTTTACTATATGTCATTTAAATTCTATGTTACCTTATACCATTTCAATGTACATTATGAGCTCTAAATAGTATTGTGCTACATGACACTCATAAGGGGATGGCACATTATTATATTTAAATTTCTCATTTGCTTTTGCCTTCCTTCATTCTAAAAGGTAAATATGAAAATAACGAACAGCCAATCTCGATATCATTAAGAAAGTTATAAAAATAACCAAGAGTGCATTTGTTAAACATTAACTATATACATTTTTCATCATTCGAATAATATCTGGTCCTGATATATATTTTGGTAGATTCCCGTATCGGAAATGCATATCTTAGAAATGAAATTTTGTTCTTATATGTTATGTAATCCTAGGAAACGCTATATATATATATATATATATATATATATATATATATATATATATATATATTATTTTAAGTTCACCCATATACGATACTTAAAAAGATGTGTATGATAATTTTATTCTTGAGCTCAAACATGATACCTGTTTTGTTTTCTTCTGAAAATGCAATAAAAATGGCAGCTGCCAATCGTAGGAAAATAGAAGAAAATCTATCAATGTTTGAACTCCATTTATTGGAAATTCAGGAATCCATGCCAAACCTACAATTACTTTAAATTGTACATCATAATTATATTCCAAGGAGATATGGCCTCAAACCAATCAATCAAGAACAACCTCCAGTCTAAATTCTGCGTAAATATTTCTTAAAGATTGATGAAGCTTGAATGGTACTTTCTAATAGTCATAGGAATGCGAAATTTAGACTTAAGTATATTCTCAGTATATGATCTTGAGGCCAGATTCACCGCCATGGACAGGAACAAATTATGTTATTAGTGAGGCTTGTTAGCACTACTCACGTGGCATTATTCCGTGCGCTCTATTTCCACTGCTTTGTTTCGCCACTTTGTAGTCTGCATCAGTGTACGTTGGTCGAATTTTAAGCAGAAGCTGAAAATTGATTTTTTTTCTAAAGACACTTCAGAAATTCATTGAAATGTGACCGCTTTTCAAGTTTAAAAGCAAGGTGAAAATAACGAACAGCAATCAATCTCATAACTCCTATAAACAATACAAAATAGATAGTTGGGCAAACACGGACCCCTGGACACACCAGAGGTGGGATTAGGTGTCTAGGTGGAATAAGCATCCCCTGTCACCTAAGAATTAAATTTGAAATTACATTTATTTTGAACTTGTTTACATTCAGAATATTGCAATCATAGCTAAAAAAAAACATCAATTAATTCTAATAAAACTAACTTTTATTCGTGTTCGCTGTGGCTATAGAATAACATGGGAACTCCTTCGAGTGAAATAGCTCAAATGGATAATGATGGATATGTGCATAGGTCAGGTAAATCATTTAACCCACAATGTGACATTCTCCAGGCAGAGAGGCCAATACTCGACAAAAAATAGATGGTGCTTGCATATCAATTATGCAACTTGCACCCTGGAAAATCGTAATGGAAATAATTAACATGTGCACCTGTAATCCAGTATCCGTTTACGATTCCTGTGGGTTATAGTGATGAGGGACCTGTAATTCAGTGCCCGTTTACGATTCCTGTGGGTTATAGTAATGGGGGACCTGTAATTCAGTATCCGTTTACGATTCCTGTGGGTTATAGTGATAAGGGACCTGTAATTCAGTACCCGTTTACGATTCCTGTGGGTTATAGTGATGAGGGACCTGTAATTCAGTATCCGTTTACGATTCCTGTGGGTTATAGTGATAAGGGACCTGTAATTCAGTATCCGTTTACGATTCCTGTGAGTTATAGTGATGAGGGACTTGTTTGAAGAGATCCGACGTACATTATTTGAGAATTTGTTTAAATATCTAGGTTTCTGATGTGATGTACAATACCTATGGTGTATGTAATGAAAATAATGATTTAGCGTTGAATTCATTGTTAAAGATGGACAAGCATTGTCCTTGTTTGAAAATAATTCTCATCATACCATGCAAAATATTTCATCGGTAAAGTTATTTTTCCTTAAAATTGAATGAAGATCATATATTTTTAAAATTAAAGATCTGTTGACAGAAACTGTACCTTTACTATATTTTTTTAATGAAAAAGGGAAGATAACGTACAGTGATCAATCTCTCCAGTCTTGTGATGGATAGTAAATTAACATTACGACAAACACGGAACCCTGGTGTAATCAGGCGCCCAGAAGGAATAATTGTATCCCGCCATAAGCTCAATATATTGATAACGTAAACGGAATAACCCATAGTCAAAATCAGTGTGAAGAGAACAATTGGTATAAAAAAAATCATAACACAGGTCATGCAATATCAGGATCAATTGGTAAATTAAACCGTCATAACGAACATGACATTTCGAATTGATGACCATAAACGAGGCTGTAGAAACTCTTGCAATGTCAACTTATTTGTTAATTTAAAAGGTATGGAATTTAATTAAAGCTTGCCCGTCTACCAATACATATATATACATTCATACATGTACAACCACATAATCCAACATGATTTTAATGCTGTTTAAGTTCTCGGACAGAGCAAGTCAATTCACAACTGAAATCACTTGCACGATAAATCACACTTCAACGAATCAACTCACTCACCTCAAATTCATTCCGTACCTTAACGTCTTTAAGTATAACGTTTTGATTGGCTGGCATGTCCCTTCCCGTATTTTCAGCTTTCCTACTGAAGTCGGCAATGCTGTCTAGCCTGACGGGTGCCATGAAAGTTTCATGTAAGGCAATGAATACAGTTATGTACTGTTGCTGTTAAAAAAAGCGTATTCGCAATGTAAATGTGTTTGTAACGTATAATGTGTTACATGTAGTAGACGTCAAGGTATATATTTCTTTAATTTTGAAAGCATCCACATCTTACGTATGTCTGGACCATGGTCATCCTGTTTTCCCTCATTTTCCTGATATACTTAGCGATGTCCACCTTCTTTGTCCTTCTGCCAATCTGGGATAGAGCGTCCAAAGCGATGTATGTCCCTGTCCGTCCAATACCGGCACTAAAACAGTATCCGACGTAACGTTACTAATACTGGCAATACATTTATCTCCTGATTATATACTAATACTGTGAAACTTAGATTTTGAAGGATTTAACAAACTTAATGGGTGTTCTTTCGCATTACTAGTCAAACTCATGGGTCTTAGGTAGGTATTTAAAAACGGAGGTGCGGTTTCATGGTAAGCATTTATGCCATATGTACAAAGTGAAGAACCACCATTGCTACGAATGTAAGCACCATACCTACACGGTACGTATACATTTGTGTCTTTTTACTTAAAGATGGCGAAATCTTTACATAAGTAAACAATTCGCGAATGGGACGTACTATAACAAACGAATGAATAAAACGAAACGTACTTCAGTTATTTCTTTTGGCTTTAGAAACATACAAAACAATTGGAACATTCACTTCACTAACTTAGCTAAAAAAAAAAACCCTCTGAAAGCAATGGTACAAATTGTCGATCGTTCTCTAACCAAGACATTTCTTTTTTAATGTTACAAACAAAGATATCAAAAGTACGAATTTAGAATATCATTTAGATTCAGATTCTGTTTACTTAATAAATGTGAATTACCTGCAGTGGACAACGCTGGGTGCATCGTTCTGATTGGTAGTTGCCTTTATCACGTGATTATGGAAAATCACAAGGCACAGTGGGTCAGGCGTTCCATGATCCGGCCACGAGGTGTAGTGATAATGTGTCACAACACGTGACTTCTTCAGCTGACGACAAATGAACGCAATATCAATAATAATTATAGCAATACTAATGATAAAATGTTAGATGCTTATTTCATTCTCAATAAATAGGTACCATCATTAGAAAGAGCAAATGTCTATGTAAAACTTTTGTAGTTTACGGGGTATAGTAAGTAATCGTTCGTTTGACGAATCAGACTGTAGCTACACTTATAAACCCTAGCACATAAACGTAAACGTAAACAAGGATTTATCACAAAAGATCGCTTCATTAAAAGTTACAACTTTCTATTTACGACCAATGTTGATCGTACCTCCACGATTAGTATAAGGTTATCGTAAGTGCTTCCTCGTGCACGTAAATCAGCACAATTAATTATATGCTAGCCCTGTCTGAGACTTTAGCCATGTTGAAGAAGAAAACACACGATGTGCTGTCTGTTTTGGTACAAGAATATCATGCAGTCTAAATCCGGACTTGAAACTAATTTCAGTTATCCTTCCTTACTTCGCACTTTGCAGATATAAGTACATTGACCTGCCAAATTATCCTCAAAGGTCATTTTATGAAAATAAAAATTCTTGGAAAGATACACTGGCTAAAAATAAATATAACGAAAAAAAAATTCACAATAGAAACAAGAATTGCTTTGGAGGTTCATTTAGTATTATGTAAAATCAACATACATATTATCCTTCATGGAGCATGGTCTATTGAATATAAATGAAAAATAACAGAAACCAAACTAATCGAATTTACGATAGTACATATTTCATATTTAAGAATCTACGACCTGTCACCATCCAGACAATCCCTTCAAGTAGAACATTTCACCATCTATCTATTTATTTATCTACATTAAAAAAGTTCCATGGTTATCCGGGCTAAAATAGGTCCCCATTACTTATTGCTTTTCGTAAGAAACAATCAAATAGGGCGGTTCTTCGGATGGGATCACAAAAATTGAGGCCTAGTGTAACAGCATATATGGCTGGATCAATATCCCTCCCTTCTCAAAGGCCATAAGTGTTCTACAGAGACCAAAATTCAGCAGCCCTTCACCGATTATGATGAAGACTCCATATGAGCTCAACTTTCTCGAATGAGACGTTAAATATGTACAACCAACCAAAGTATATTAAAAACAAGAATTTGTGCTGCACTACTTTCCTCATTTCTCGGGATAAATTAAAAGCATATGAACCATGTGATTACCTCCTTGTTGATCACAGTTAGATGGCGTACGACGTGGAAAGCGTATTCTTTTTCCTCAATCATCTTCACTGATACAATTCCATAGTTTGTGTGTTTATTCTGATCTGGCCAGTACTGGGCACATTTGATCTGAAATAAACATTGTGTTTAACCAAATTAATTTGTAGAAGATAGTAATGATAAAAGAGTCCAACCTGATCCATGTGGATCTAGGGAATTAAAATCCAGGAAGGGGTGAGACTTGTTTAGCCATTGTTGAGAAATGCTTTGACCCTGATCCCAATATTCAGATATGAAGGTGATATTTGCAATTACTATACTTTCATTCATAATACACAAATGTGATTGATCGAAAAACATATAATTCCAAGCAGGTTACTGACAACGAAGTTGACGTTGCAGGGGTTCCAACAGTCTCGTTTCAAGTAAACATTCCGCAAATTGTATAGTCGCAATAACGATCTACTTTGCCAATACATCCTACGGATGTATATTTAATTGCTGTTATACAATTTAGAAATTCATTTCAAAATTAAGGATTATCTCCCTCATGCATAGCTCTTAACCTTGGACGAATAGGTATATAGGAACGGGTAACATTACTTGACAATAAGTAATATTATAAAAATTAACACATGTGTAAAAATTATGCGTATATAGTTGGCGAAGATGGTTAGATACCGTCGTATTGAGCGTTTGTAATATATACAAATACCTATGTTGATATACAAAACATCGCATGATATCGATTGATCAAAAGACATAAGTTTTTCCCCTCTTTTGTTGTTGTTGTTTGTTTTTGTTTATCTAACATTCAGTCTAATTAAACAAATATTGCATGCAGTTGGGGGGGGGGGAGTAACATTGAAACCTTTTACCCCTTAAGATTATCGGAGTGAAGCTTTCCAATGTTATCCTCAACTACATGCAGTATTTATACAATCTCGCACACATGCTATGTTATTTGACAAGCAAACATGATCTAAGCTATACTTGTAATTCGGCGTCGAGCTAAATGGAATACAATTTGTAGTAAATTCCAGTACAACATAAATTTGTCCTGGATAGCTAATAATATCCGTATTTAAGAAAAGGTAGAATTACACAAAGCATTAAACCCTGCTAAAAAGCACGTTGAAGAAGTTTTATTGTTTTCCAAGACTTTGATCAAAAACGTTAACATCATAAAGTTGTTTAGGTTTTATTTAAATTAAAGAATTAAGTAATTCTAGCAAAACACGACATGGTATCTAAGTAGAAGATGATGTGCTCTGACAATGGTATATTATGGACATGTTACGTATATAATTTAATGAGATTTGAAGACAGGATCAGTTTTGCTGCTTAACGTATCTAGCACTTTCATCTTTAACAATACATGAGAACATGAACTGCAACAGTTTACGCTAACATACTTCATAAAGCACGTTATCGCCTTATGAAAACAAATAGAATTCCTTTTTTATCTACATTTGAGTTTCTTTATTTTACGGATTCTATGCGTTAACACGATTATGCTATATTTATCAAAATTCATACGCACATCTGCATTACATCCATGAATAAATGACCATAATTACAGTTGCCAAATATATTGAAGGTAAAAGGTTTGGAATTATAGATACCGTTAGTGCTATTGAACCAGAGGTAGCGATATTTACATCACAAGATATATATATGGTATGCAATGTGCATATAACATGATACCCTTAAGGAAACTAAGATAAAATGACAGATGAAAAATAATAACAGGATAGAAGGAACAGTTCTTGTCTGGTCCAATATTAGACGATACAATTTGGAGATAAAACTAATTTGGAGTTTTTGAAAAATACAGCTTAACAACGCTTACATAGAAAAAAAGCAAAGTTCTTGAGCGTAAAGAATGGAAGCCCATCTATCTTTGACAAACAATTGGTACCTTGTCTCCTTCTTTGAGATTCGTCAACATAACAATAACAGACACATTTTCTTGCCAGATCATCGTCCAGAAATCTCTCAATGTATTCGGCTTCGGTCCTTGTTGTAAAATATTAAATGAACAGTGTATTAGCAATGGTAGTAGTGATAATATTGGTAATAATCAAAGTAATATTAGTATTTGTAGTAATATTAATAGTAGTAGTAATAACAGTAGTAGTACTTCTAATACTATCAGAAGTATTACAAGTATTATTATTGGTAATAATGGTAGTAGTGATACAGTAGTAGTAGTAGTAGTGGTAGTAATAGTAGTAGTAGTGTTTCTTTTAGTAGTGATGGTAGTAGTAGTAGTGGTGGTTTTAGTAATAGTAGTAGTAATAATAGTAGAAGTAGTAGTAGTAGTAGTTGTAGTGGTAGTAGTAGCAGTAGTAGTAGTAGTACCAGTAGCAGTGGTTTTAGTAATAGTAGTAGTAGTAGTTGTTGTTGTTGTAGAAGTAGTAGTAGTAGTAGTAGTAGTAGTATTAGTATTAGTAGTAAAAATAGTAGTCATGGTAGTAATAGTATTAGTAGTTGTTGTAGTAATAGTAGTAGTTGTTGTTGTTTTTACTGTTGTTCTATCAGCATTATTAGCATTAATAGTATTAGTAGCAGTATTTGTCTTATTAGTAGTAGTAATATTATTGGTAGTAGAAGTAGTAGTGGTAGTAGTATTATTGTTAGTATTATTAAGAGTAGTAGTAGTTGTAGTGGTAGTGGTAGTAGTAATAGTAATTGTAGTAATAGTAGTAGTAGTAGTAGTATTGGTAGTAGTAAAAGTGATAGTAGTAGTTGTGGTAATAGTAGTAGTAGTTTTAGTAGTAGTAGTAGTAGTAGTAGTAGTAGTAGTAATAGTAGTAGTAGTTGTTGTATCAATATTAGAAGTATTGATATTATTAGTAGCATTATTAGTCGTAATTGTAGTAGTAATAGTTATCGGTGGTAGAAGTGGTGGTAGTAGTAGTAATAACAGTAGTAGTAGTAGTACTAGTAGTAGTAGTAGAAGTGATGATATTAATAGTTGTTGTAGAAGTAGTAATGTTAGTAGTAGTTGTTGTAGCAGCATTAGTAGTATTTATAGTATTAATTGTAGTATTAGTCGTAGTAATTGTAGTAATAGTAACAACAGTAGTAATAAAAGAAGTTCAATTTGTAATGCGGTTTCATGATGTAAGTTGACTTGCACTTTGTACAATTAGAACAAATGTGACGGAAGTCTAATCACTGTATGAGTGGTTCGCACTAAAAAAAAAAACCGGTAAGGAAGCAAACGTTTTAACTATTAAATTGCTTCAATTGTTTGAATATGCAATGTCGAATTTATCTAAATCATTTAAACCATAACCACGCCTACTGAACCCAGGGGTCATTTCTATATAAAAGTTACTTCTACTGGTTCAACAGCTCTTTAAAAGATTGACTTTTTATTCACAGTTACCCTTCCTGTTAGCTCCTTTTGATAAGTCAGAATCCCTTTCATTTAAAAACAAATATACTAATAGTTATATAAGGACAGTTTGTCAAGTTTGGTCAAAGAGTTCTAGAAAAGTAGAACACACACATATATACAAAAGGACACACATATACCCACAAAATAATACGAAAAGTATTGCGAATGCAAGCATAATTTCGTCAATTTAAATGGGAATGTATTACAGTACACACTTTGCATAGGTGGATCCAGGAATTGTGAAGGAGGGACTTGATATTTTAGCTATTTCTCGCAAGCTCTACCCCAACCCCTTTGCACATTTTCCTTGTATACATAACATCTTAGGGAGGCTCTTGAGACAGTTTATACATAGAAATGTTTTCCTTATTTACTACTTGTTTGTAAAGTTCTAGCCATTGTTATCGTTATACTCAGATCTGATTTTAAATAGGAAAAAAGGGCTGATTTAAATGTTACACCCAAAAGGTCAAGGTTCTGGGGGCCACCTATGCTCCCGGAAGTTCTGCGGTAAAAGGTGCAAAAGCCTTCATTCTGAATATTTCCTGGCACTTCTGTTTCTTACTTTTGAATAGCCTGCTTTTTAAACAAAACGTTTATGATACATATACTTTTTAAGAATTCTTAAGTGATACTTGTATCTGACGAACATATCGTAAATATATATCAGTATTTCGTCTTATCTATCGTAGAGTTAAATGATATATATATGCTGAATGACGTAATGACATGTAAGCATCCACCTTTCATATTATTTTTGACACAAATCTCATTAAAATTGAATAACATGAATTTTTTGGTCCGCAAAGGGGGTGGGTGGGTGGGTGGGTGGGTGGGGGGCGGGGGCAGACACCATGGACGCCCCCCTCCTCCCATTTCTGGATCCGCCCTTGCTTTTTGTAAAATGTGTACATGTTTATGGTAGCTCACTACATCAAGACCTATACGTTTTATGTCACAAATGACTCAAATCTTTTGAGAATTTACATGTATCGATCGATTAGTTTTATACCTACGTAGCTCAGTGGATACGGTGTCGAATTACTGATCAACAGATTCGAAGGTCAAACCCGTGAGTGTTTTTGTGGTATTTATTGAAATTCATTTTTTTTAAAATGTTGTTTTTTAATCAATTGCATTTGTTTTCCCTTTTTGACATATGTACATGTGTACTTATCAAATGTCGTATCTTTCATTGTTAAATTACTTCGTGTTGATTTGATAAACACTTTTTAAGTTTAATTCAATTTAAACATATGTTTTTGAGAAGCTCAACATGATTGGGCAACAGGCATATCCTATGTAGGTCCTCTGCGCTTTTTAGTTGTAGTGAGCAACCTTAATCAAACATTGGTGAAAAGAATAACAAATGTACGTATACCTTGAGCAGCGATGTATTCTCTTTTCCGGTTTGCCCCCTAGATATGAATATATTATATATATGAAGAAGATCAGCAAAGTGAATACGTTTTGTGAAATAGCGAGTGCAAACACTTTTGTTATAACATATGTTGTTAATAAATATTTCAGTACTCTGTAATAGAAGATGGGATATGATAAATCATAACTCAAATTTTATGGATTGCTAAATAATCTAAAATATTCACAGTTTCGTAGATCATCATTAGTAGCCCTTCGGTATTTTGCTCAAATACAACGAAAAAGAAATTTGACTTGTAATGCATTAACCCCTTTCAAATAAATTAGAATACGACTCGTTATAAAAGCTGGATAATTTTCAAGCATATTTTTCCTACAAGGAAGAGACCTCTTATCTTCAAAACAGACTAATCATCAACAGGTTTTGATATACATGTATACCGAAAACACGTAAATTGGGTTTATTGGTACACAAGTACACCACTAGATAAGGAGTAAATGTAACGAAGAAACAAATCATGGATTTGAGAATCTTAAGGAATAAATCTACTCACATCAATATAATTTGCGTTTATATAATCGGTGGATTCTTCATCTGCTTTTGTCCTTAATATGACCCGTGAATGATCATCTGCTCAAAAGCAAGATATTTTGTTAGAGTACATAAGAACGTTTGAAATCAATTAAAAATTACTTGTAAATCCACTTATTTCAATAGAATCAGAGAAATTGAAAATAGGGTGTATACACTGCCTAACAACATGGAAGTCGTTATAAATATAAGTACACATTCATCCTAACGATCTACAGATTGAAATCACACTCCATAGATTTGCAATTTTACATTTTATTTTGAATAGGTATTATTTATTGAAGAAAGTAGCCCATTGCACAGTAAGGTGGATTTGAATTTATGAACGACAACTAAAACTCTGATCAGAAAAAAAAAATCTAAGTGCATATAGAGTTCGATGATCCACAAAAATATGATTTAATATTTTGAGCAGAAGAATTCTCTGTCGAAAAAGGTTGTCCATTGCATAGGGAACATGATACTAAAAGTAGTTGTTAAACGGATGAACGACAACTAAAACTTGGATAAGAAAAGATATTAATATGTGAAAACATAATCCATTACATGGAAACGTGGTTTTGAATCTATTTTTGGGCACGTTTTGTGGCAGTTTTCCAGCGTCGCATTTATGTTGTTCACCATGAGGAAGTGCCTGAAAAGTTTGGAAAATAGGTTGAATATAAGAAACGCTTTAGTCGAGCAAATTAAAAGCAGATGAAAGAGAGAAAATCACCTCTTCTTTAAAGATCATCAATACAAACAATAATGTCGTTGAATGCGCATTGTACATTATTACATGGATGGACATTTCACCAACAATTGACAATCTTTATATCTTTAAACATGCAACATATATTAAAAAGTATATGAGGATAATGAAACCTACAGCGTACTCCTTCCGAAACCCATTGTTTTCATTTTCCCGTTTTACTGCAATAGCTGATTCTAAATGTTCAATCAAAATATCTGTTACTGCTTCATTCACGTACAAATCATCGTTACTATCATCCATTTCATCATTTCTAACATTATTTGTTGTCGTTAGCCTGGGGGAACCCTGGGCTTTGTTTGTTTCTTTGTATATGCCATCTGTTCGTCTTTTCTCGTTGTCTGAACTGATACTAGGGCCAGCATTCATATACATACTGTCGAATCCAGTATTATCAGTCATTTCTAAAAATAGATTTGATAAAGAGGTTCACGATAAACGTGATATATTGTACATATATAATGTAAATACAGCGTGTTATTTGTTTGGGACTGCAATAAACTGTCTGACACAACTTTAAAACAACTTAGTATTTCTTTCTTTAAATATTTAAGAACAATGGGGGAAATAAAAACAAATCAAAGTCTCGATATAATATGATGACATACATGCACCTGCCATTGGGTCAAATGTTGTGTGACGTGTTTCATATTAACTGTTATGCCGTTCTTGGCACACTTATTTTGACTACGGATTACCCCGTTTACCTGATCAAAATTTAGGGCTCATGGTGGGTGTGATCGGTCGACGGGGATGTTTACTCCTTCTTGGGACCTGATCTCACATCTGATAGATTCAAGGTTCCGTGTTTTCCCAACTCTTTATTTTGTATATGTATAAGAGTTACGAGATTAAGCACAGTTTGTCAACTTCACTTTTTTATATGGGTTTTGTAAAATAAAAGCCGCATTGTAGGGCGAAGTATTGGGTAATAGAATACACAAGTTGGAGATTATCAGTTGTTCGATTATCTACAATGTGCTATGATCGATCGATACTTGTCGCGGTTGGTTGATTGATTGTATAATATTTATCGCCCCTCTCGAAAATATTTTACCCAATTGGAGATGTCACCAATGCCGGTGAAGGACTGCAAAATTTAGGCATATGCTCAGCGATTATAACCATTGGGCAGGGAGGGATATTTATTGCACCACGCCTGTAGTGATACGGGGCCTCAGTTTTTGCGGTCTCATCCGAACGACCGTCCCATTTAATCGCCTGTTACAACAAGCAGGGAATATAGAGAACTTATCTTACCCGGATCCCCACAGGACTGCAGTAGTTTTGGTGCCAGCTTTGATTTTTTAGCACCCTTGATCCAGGCGACGCGACAAACGTGATACGTTGTATATTTTATATATATGTTGTGATTGTCTTTAGAAATGGGAGTCTCGTATCATGATACACATTTACACGATAAAAACCACTACTGTTTGAGCCCCGAGGGTCATGCCTATTTGTAAAACTGATGCATTGCCTAGACCTTTTCCTGTTTCTAAACGAGTAAACAAATAATCAAACACCAAAAAGCAAAGTGACATTTAGAATTGATTACATACATTACTAGTTGATTGTTAATAAACGTAAATACCTTGTTGTCTTTGTTCCTTCGCTTTCCTATATCTGTAAGAGGAAACGTTAATTTATCACAATGCTGTAATTGTTACAGGGAATGTCTATAATGCATTCACGCGGATCAATTATTGCTTTGTATGCGATAAACATATGCTGGGTAAACATCAATGAAAACACCGAACTTTCAGTTAAAAAACCCAATAATGATTGTATAGCGGAGTTTATTTTTTTGTTTTGATGTTTTCTGCAACACTCAACAATTTTTTTTTCAGTTATATGGTGGCACCCAGTTTTTATTGGTGGAAGAGAGAATCCAGATTACAATGTACCTGGGAAGAGACCAACGACCTTCCGAAAGTAAACTGTTAAACTTTCTCACTTACCGGTGCGAGCGGAATTCGAACCCGCGCCGACAGAGGTAAAAGGCCGTGTGATTTTGAGCGCAATGCTCTAACCGCTCGGCCACGGAGGCTCCCTATAGCGGAGTTTAAGTTAAGTTTCAAAATATTGGTACAAGGTTAATTTAGATGTAAAGCTGTACTTAATAACTATATGATATATTGCATATATATTATCCGTTTAGTCATAATACAATCAACTTTGCTCCCCAAGTTGTTCGATACGCGATAGCTTGCTCTGCTTATGATGCATATTTGAATCGAGACAGGCTAGTGATAAATAAGGCGTTTTGAAGGGTTTCACCAGTCTTATTTAATGCCAACATTTCGCCAATTTCATGCTCTAATTTTCAAATAAAAGCTGTCATACCTCTGATGTGTTTCATACCAATTGCTAAGGCGTTCTTTAAATAGCATTTTCAACTACGGGTTACTCCGTTTAACTAATCAGGGTATCAACGGTCAACAGGGAATTATCATACTTCTACGCCCATTATCACACCCTAGTATCTTTAGAGGCCTGTTTTGTTTTTCTCTACGTGTTATTTTCTTAATGGGATTTACGAGGTTGCTTACTGTACGTTATCTTCAGTAATTGATTTTTCTCACATTATCACCAGCGTGAGATCGACTTTGCCCACGTCAGACAGTCATGTGAGATTTTTTTGTCTCACAATGCTGCGACATCATTTGATTGTGACGTCATATATTTTCTACGATATATACTTGTACAGTTAAGGTGAACTAAAATAGTTTGCATTGTTTTCTTTACATTCTAATATACTATAGCTTTCTGGTGGACAACCTTGAGTTTTTTAGTTTACACTCACAGTGTAAACCATTTTCTGATATGCTCTTTCTGCATATCTAGTTAGTTTTTGCATCGAAGTTCAAATGAGGATTTTGATAATTTAGAATTTTCTCACAGCTCCTAAATTGATGCACTAAACTGTAGGTAAAATGTGAGAAAACTAATCCTTCATTATTTACTCGTGTGAGATAGGTAAACCCCACCTCTTGAACAAGAGTCCCTGTCTAGGACTCGGCAAAGCCTCATCCTAGATTGCGAATCTTGTCCCCTCGGTGGAATTTCCCTATCCCACACTCGTACTAATGACGGATTATATTAATCACATAACTAACGTGTAATGTTTTACGTAATCACAAATGTTGCTGAGAACCTGGTGCATCACTAATGCCTCCTCAGCACAGTGTAACATTACAAATGTGACATAATAATACTTCTTTTACAGATTTTTCACTAAAATTGGTACCATTTTCTCCATGAGAAAACGCATGGGAATGTTTACTCCTACTAGACACCTGATCAAATCCCTGATGTGTACCGGGGTCTGTGTTTGCCCAACTATCTATTTTGTATTGAATATAGGAGTAATGAGATTGATCATTGTTCGTTATCTTCACCTTTCATTGAAAAACTCACTATCAAAATCTAAGGTTGCATGGTGTTCAAATTTCAATTACAACAATTTTCGTTGGTGGTATACTACACTGAATGAATGAAAAGCACTAATTCTAGCAGAAATATACACCTATTACACGGAAAACAGCTACAATTTTGATAAATACAGGAAATTCCTTTGTAGATTCACGTTCCATCTGAAAGTAATACTCATGTAGCGGCAATTTTGATATCAGATGTATATCTTGAAATTTTATCAATAGATAGGTCTATCATTTCAGCCATTTTCCAGAAGTTTCGGGTTCGATTTCACGTGGTTACATTGGATCCGAGACGTTTGAAATACATACTGAGTGAAAGGTGATCAATCTCATAACTCCTATAAGCAATACAAAACAGATAGCTGGACTAAAACGGATCCATCGACACACCAGAGGTGGAATCACGTGCCTAGGAGGAGTAAGCATGCCCTGTCGGCGGGTCACATCCGCCATGAGCCCTAGATCCTGATCAGGTAAACGGAGTCACCCGTAGTTAAAATCAGTGTGCCAAGAACGACCCAACGATCACCCAGCACGAGACATGAAGGACCTGGGCCTTTTGATAAAACGACCCAAAGCGTTGTCCAAAATCCCAATAGGTGATAGCATGTTAACAACACTTACTGATTGCGCCTAGAATACATGCACTGTGCATTTGCAGAAAACAACGGCAGCGGACGTCGTTTTGATGTGACAAAATTCTCCATTGGAATGTGAAACAATATCCATAGTTTGTCAACAATATACATCTGTTCGTCCATTGATTAATTCTTACTAATATTTTATCAATCTTCTTTATTTTATTCGCTATGAAGGAAAAACAAATGCACCATGTGTAGGGTGCCTTTTTACTAATGATTCTTACGGAAACTGTTGAAATTTCACCGATAAATCAATTAGAGTGACTATCAATCGGACTTAACTAAACGCATAATCCACATCGTTGTAAGACAGCTAAGATCCGGCATCAAATAGAAAATAACTATACGACTAATATGTTTTGAAAAAGTGGATCATTACTATAAAGTATAGCTCTACCTTAACATTCTACCGAGTACATATAATTATTTACATAGAACGTAATAAAATCAACAACAAACAATAGAAATGTATCACCTGAGTATGATGAAAAATAGCGCACTGCAGCCTATCAACACTATGAGTACACTTATACTGGCAACAACTATAGAAGCCACTTCATCACCTCCCTTCTGTTCATTAAGGTTTGTTGTAATCTATGGGGGAAAACATCAGATAGCTAAAACGGTTTATTGATAAAAACAGACAAGAAAGGGGACAGAATGACCATCGAGATAATAACGTCATATTAATCAAAGTAATGTATATATTTCATATTCAGCCTATTTTCCTTTTTATCAGATATTGTATGTAAAATATAAATTGCAAAATATACCCGATCACAAGATCCATCTTCGCGATTGCACGACTTATTAAAACATGTTGAACTGCAATTTTGATTACAATTATATCCATAGTGATCATATTCGCAAACTGTAACAGAAATAACAAAAGTCTGAATTATTAACTTCAATATCAGATTTCTATAAATGTAAGATATCGATATGAAACATCTATACTAAAATTTGACAATATTAGAGAGGTTATCTTCATTAGTATATACGTCATTAACATGCTGTTGTTTCTGCGATCATATGATATAAGAGATTGCTAACGATTTCATTGCACTCCGACTACAATAAAGATATTTTTCTATTTCAAAGACAAGGTTAAAGGGAAGCTACCTGTCTCATTAAAGTATACATAAATGAAATATCGCTAAAGTAGCAACTAACATATGATGTGGAATTTTCATTCCTAAAAAATGTGTTGGATGTTTTATATCGTACAAATATGATATAAACTAGGGACTATTAATCATAAAGACAAAATAAAAAATCCAAAACGAAAAAAAAGTATCTAACTTCAGCCCCGCCGTATTAAAATGTGCATATTCACGAACAGGCAACTCACTTCTGTTGTTCAAGAGGCGATGAAAAAGAAATGGAAATAATGTATGTCATCTTATGTCATCTTGACTACAGATTACTCCGTTTATCTGATCAAGATATAGGGCTCACGGCGGATGTGACCGGTCAACAGGGGATGCTTACTCCTCCTAGACACATAATCCCACCTCTGGTGTGTCCAGGGGTCCGTGTTTGCCGAACTATCTATTCTGTATTGCTTATAGGAGTTATGAGATTGATCACTGTTCGTTATCTTGCATTTGACAATGTCTGAATTCTAATACGTACATATTCATACTCTTCAAACAACACATGAGACTATGAAATGACCGTGTACTTAGAATAACTGGTACAGAGTGTAATCACCTTCGGTACAATTAATTCCTTTGTATCCCAAGTCACACCCTCTTAAACAAATTCCGTTGATGTGGTGACATTGTTCTGTGTTATTACAGTGTCCACAGCTGCGACTGCAATCCTCTCCAAAATCACCGCCGTCACATTCTGATAAAGAAAGAAAAACAAGAGATGCTTGTAAAACATATATGTACCCCATCATGCAAAATTGAAAAGGATTATACACATGCATCATTTAATTGATTAGTAGTATCACCGATTACAAACATTGAGCAGGCAATGCCTTCCTATGTCAGGAGTTGATTGATAATATTACCTAGAAATCAATTAGAGTCATCTACTCCTTATGCTGTACCAGTGTACCAAGTTTGGTCTCAATCAAGCAAATAATTCTTAATATATAGGAGACAATATATCACTATATCTAGTTCAACCTTTGACCTTTGACCATGTGAACTCAAAATCAATAGCGGTCATTTTATCTTAAAGATGAACCAGTGTACGAAACTTGATGTCTGTCAAGCAAAGGGTTCTCAAAATATAGAGCGGGCAGTATATTCCTATGTCAGTTTTGGCCATTTATCTTTGACTATGTGACCTCAATATCAATAGGTGCCATTTTCTTTTAAAGATGTACCCGTGTACCGAGTTTGATGTCTATCAAGCGAAGGACTTTCTAGATATTGAGCGGATCGTATATTCCTATGTCCAGTTTGACCCTTGACCATGTGACCTCAAAATCAATAGGTGACATCTACTCTTTATTATGTACCAGTGTACCAAGTTTGATGTATGTCAAGCACAGGGTTCTTAAGATATTGAGCGCACATTGCCTTCCTATGTCCCTTGTAGATTGAGCATTGACCTTTGACTGTTTGACCTGAAAACAATACATGTCCTCTTCCACTCATAACCAACCCACATATGAAATAGTGTTACGATCAATGTGAATGGTTCTTAAGATGTTAAGTGGACGACATGTGATCTATCGTACGACTGACCGACAACTGCAAAGCAATATGCCCCCCCCCCCCTTCTTTGAAGGGGGCATCAAACTGAAAGCATCGGGGTCACATTCTGATAAAGATTGAAAATCTGAACACATCGCTGTCACACTCCGGTAAAGAAAGAAACAAGATACCCACATACCCTCTTTGTCACCTAAGCTCTAGTTAAGAGTATCACTTATCCAGATGGCTAAAAATCTAGAAAAGCGTCCTGTTATGAATATCTAAGCTAAATACTAATCTTCAGCAACAATATAAAACAAGATGTGTTCGTAAAACTACAATGCAACCAAAAGTACATACACTGATGAAAGGCTTTCATGATAGAATATTTACATTATATAATATACGTATTATCATTAATCGATATCACTAATGTGGACCCACCCTAAAGTCAGAACTCTGGGGTTGTAGCATTTGTCATTTTTGTACACCCGTTTCTGCTTCTCATAAATTATTCATTACTGTTTTTCATGTATCTGTCCTCCAAACGATAAAAACAATACTCACTATAATATCTGGCTCTATCCTGAAACCAAACCTTTAACCCCTAAGATACCATTCATATGTTTTGCACATGTGTACTATATATACCAATTTCGGTCCCGCCCTGGATTCAACTTTTTACTCCTGGAATCATAAAATTTACAATTTTGGTAGATGTTTTCCTGCATTTAGGTTATTCTTAAAAATATGCAGTTGAAAAGAAACTTTTTGAAAATCTGTTAATTTTTCTGCAGATTTTGCTCAAACCCTTAGGCCCCGGTATTCCTGGAATTTATAATGTGTGGCCCCCTTGTAACAAAGATGCTTCCTACTAAGTTTGAAAGGATTAGAATAGTAGTTATCAGGAAAAATATTAAAACGCTTCCAATTTTTCACACATTTAATCACTGATCATTTTGGTTCTACGCTGATACCAAAACCCCTACCCCATAAGATAATCAAATTTCTGATTTTTGTAAAGGAATACCTATTCTTTCTAAATATATATTAGAATCAATTTAGCATCATTTACACTAACGAAGATTTTATTTAAGTATTTTACACATAAACACAAAATGCCAAGTTTGGCCCCGCCCTGAGTCAGAATGTCTACCCTAGGGATAATGAAAATTACATTTATACTCAAAATCTTCCTGCTCTACGTGACGATGACTTTCGTTTTCGTACATATATGTGATTGTTCAAAATATATTTTTTGAAAATTGGTCATTTTTGGCAGTTCTTGCCTCGCCCCTAAAACCCTAGAGGTGCAGGAGTTCTAAAGATGCTTCAAGTCAAATGTGAAAGGAAATGAAATGATATTTAGAATGAAGGCGTTAGAAATGTTCAATTGTTGATGCACGACGGACGACCACAGACGCAAATAAATTATATTAAGAAGTCACCTGCGTTTACTCATGTTACCTAAAAAAATTAAAACACCGCCGTCACATTCTGATTAACATTGAAAAACCGAAAACAACACCGTTACATTCTCACAGGATTGAAAATCTGAAAACAACGTCGACATTTTCTGATAAAGAAAGAAAACAATGAAATGAAAGATAAATAAAGAAAATCTTAAAACACCGCAGTCACAATCTGATATAGAGAGAAAATCTGAAAACACCAAGATCGCACTCTGGTGAAGAAGGAACATCTTAAAACACCGCCGTCATACTTTGGTATAGAAAATTTCTGAAAACACTGCCATTATATTGCGATAAGGAAAAAAGAATCTGAAAACATTGGTTAACACTCGTTTAAGAATAGAAAACGCATCGATGAATAGTCGAACAGTCTCGGTTGAAGTCAACATTTCGCAAACCATATGGTTGTTATAACGATCTAGTTCGTCAATACAACCTAGCATTATGTCAACTACTGTCTGACGTGTTTCAAACCGATTGTTAGGCCGTTCTTGGTACACTGATTTTGACTACGGATAACTCCGTTTACCTGATCAGGATATAGGTCTCACGGCGGGTGAGACCAGTCAACAGGAGATGTTTACTCTTCCTAGGCACCTGATCCCACCTCTGGTGTGTCCAGGGGTCCGTGTTTGTATCTATTTATTTAGTATTGCTTATATGAATTATGAGATTGATCACTGTTCATTATATTCAATTTCGTAGTACAGTTTTTTTTTTTTAAATCTGATCAAGGTGAATAAATCCCCATGCTTTTTCCCATTATTTGTCAAAGAAAAGTACACACGATTATAGAAATATACAAAATCATTAAAAGGTTCAAACCATTAAGAAAACTATTAAAATGCAGTAATTATGTAACATTTGAACTTGTATACATTTTATTTGTCTTGTCTTTAGCAAAAATGAGTTGCAGTTGAAATAAAAAAAAAGTTTTATGTAAGACTACTTATGCATGAATTAAATCCGTGAAAATTCAACGAATGAAAGGTGAAGATAACGAACAGTGATCAATCCCATGACTCCTATAAGCAATACAAAATATATAGTTGGGCAAACACGGACCCCTGGACACATTATTCATCAAAAACCGTTCATGCTTATTTTAAAGCGTCCTTAACATAGAATACATAGCTTAGATATATCACAATGTGGTTGTATGACCTTTATCACAGTAGTAGCCTTTCCATCCAGGGTGACATCCATTGTCGCATATCCCTGTAGTCTTATTACAGCTCCTGCATGTCACCTTGCATATTTCTAAGCAGTTTTCGCCAAAAAATCCAGCAGCACATTCTTAAATATGATAAAAACAATTAGTCCCTTTAGTATCATAGTATATTTCAGTTGTTTAGAAAACCGTGACTATGCGGACTGATCTAACTATGTAATGGTTCTGCTTGTAACATTTTTTGATCTACAGCTAATTAACTTTTACAACTGATTTTATTTTATCTAAGTCACACTCACCTTGAGTGCAATTCTCTCCCAGGAAGCCGCTGTCACATCCGTCCATACATGACCCATTAATGGGGTGACATTGTGCCGAGTTTAGACACATACCACAGTGAATACTGCAATTTTCGCCATACAATCCACCATCACAAGCTGCAAAATTTTCGTTACCAGAAGGATGAAAGAAAATAGCAGACAATGAAAGAGCAAACTACTTTATTTCAACAAATGAATTTTCTAAAATCTACTCTACTATATTTGGGGCAGTTTATATATTTGAATATGATAGAATCTAAATTCATTGAATGAATGAAGAAAAGGAAAAGACAGGAACCACACTACTAGGCCCCTGAATTTACTGATGCTCCACCAACTGAGATATATGGTGACCAGTAATCGATCACGACTGTTCTCCAAAATTCCCTTCACTGCCTTCTTACTTTGGTGGCATCAACACAACATATGTACGGTAACAGCCGAACAGATATTTTAAACAATCAATTCGAGGCCAGAAAATACATGCCACCGAATCCTCGATTATGTAGGTAAGGAATCTGGAGTGCACAATACCACTCACTACTGTTTATGTACGTTGTCCTTTACCTTTAGTTGTGAGAAAAAATATCTTATTTCTTTAATTGAGAAAAATGTAAACAAGGATCAGGTTTTATTCTCAATTTCATGAAATCAAAGCTATTTAAGTAATGCGTATCAGGATTTTAAAAGACCCATTTGCCATTGTAGTAGAAAAATTGAACATGCTGTGCACCTGAAGGCATTTTCAAAACAAAATTCCAATTGGAATATGTTATCCCCCTTATCACAAATTCAGTTCAACTTGAACCCAAGCAACAAAATGGCTTAACCCTTTCTCTACCGGCACATTTTAGAGGTTTTTAAAGACTAAATGACAATATTTTTACATCGAATAAAATCTGCATGTATTACGATTTGGGATAGGCATATGACATATAATTTTGTTAGGAATTGGGCAGGGAATAATTTCTTATAAAGTTTGTCAAGGTATCCCATGACCTCAAAAAGATCTACGGGGTCAAAGGTCATATATGTGCACATTTTTGCCATTTTTTCTCTCTGAAATATATATATTATGACCCCTCTCACTAGATTAGAGTCAAAAATAGGAAATTTTAAATGTATGAGCTGATGTGCTTTTGAAAATACTACAAATACATCACAATCAAATTAATCAATTTTATTGACAAACAAATATTTTTGGTTGCTAAGTAACAACACTCGTAGTACAATTTTGACCATAATTTGCCTTTCTACATACATTTGATACAATTTAAACACAATTACATTGAATGATGATTAGTAAATGACATATTATTTTAAAAATATAATCTTTAAATAAATCTTAATCATTTTAAAAGGTTTTTAACAAAATATATGATGAAGAAAATTAAGGTCAAAGGTCATAAAATGGCAACTTTGTACTTTATATACATTGTACATATCCATCATTTTCTAATAATATGATGTTTTGCCATTCTATTATGTTCCACTAAATAGAATAAATATTGCAACAGTAAAACAAAGATCTTTATTGTTAATCTAAAATAATTTAATTTTTTGCATTCAAATATATTTGGTTGCTAAGCAACAGAAGTTACAGCACCTTATCAAATGTTATTAAAAAGTACTACCCGTTTTTCCTCTGCAAGTTCAACGTATACGAATGTTCAAGTACTTACTTTCAATCACTAGATTTAAATGTACTTGCATCATATTTAACAAAAATGTTCTTATATTCAACCTCTTAAAACTTATTTCTAGACATCATTCCTGATACATTGTACTGGGTTGTTCCGATAGGGGCATGCGTTGACCAATATCTGTCTTTCGACTGAAACTTCACAGCAAACATGTATAAGATAATGCACAAAAATCTGGAAAAAAAGAATTTCTTAATACTTAGCCCTAAATACTAATGTATTGTCAGAGCTTTTGAATGCTCAATTGGCTCTGTAAATGTTTTCTATAGTCAAGGCCCTCTGAAAATTACTAGTATGCATTAATTACTTATGAAATTTTATCAGAGGTAATTGTAGTACACATCTAATAAATGTGTTAGATGCACAGCAAGATTAATTTTGGTAAAGATAATCTTTTTATTATGCATTTTATTATTCGTTTTAAACTGAAAATCACTGTCACAATATCGGTACTTTAAAACTAGTATCAGCTGTACAATTCCTCTTCAGTGAGAGGATGCGAACTTCCTTGGGAAGCATAATGACAATCCTTCCCCCTAGAGATGACCATCTCAGCATAATGGTTGGTGGCAATACAGATGGAGAAAACGAAATCTTCTGTCAAAAACAGCTTCCTAAAATCTGCAGTTCTCTGAATAATCGGGTCCCATATCTGAAAGGAAATTGCAAATAAATCAGTATTGGCCACCATACCTTTTTTGTCAGTATTTAAAAAACTTGTCATACTTTATAATTAGAAACAGAATAATGATTTTCCATTTTTTGTCTCTTTGTATGTATGTGATACCTAGTAATGCAGTAAAAAAAAAAACCCCAGTAAAACACGCATTTCAGTGTATCATGACGCCATGATTCCATTTGTGAATGTATTATCTGGATTTATTTATTATTATTTATTGTTAACCAAAGGTATACAGATTTAACCCTATATTCAACCTCAAAGAGCATTACCAACTGAATGCCAGGTTGTCACTCCGAATGAAATGCCACAGTTCATGGATCAGGTGTTCCTGTGTCCTTCACATCAGCATCCTTCCATCGCATGCCTGGATTTGCCAGCAGACTGTCACTAGCGGACGATACCTGGGAACTTCCCACTAAATATTGGGATGTCAATACCCTTTTTAAAGATGAAAAGAAATTACAATTAAGAATTGTTGGTTTATGTTTTAAAGCAAAATATAAGTTTCATGGTAGCAAGGGACAGTTTCGCACTTAAGTCCAGATGAAAAAATATTTAAAGATAGAGATATCCTGTATTTGAAGTGACATTTGGTAGGGGATTGCGTACGTACATGTGTTAGAAATGATGGAATATTTTATTACACATTGCAAGTGTAGCAGAGTGCGTATTGAAAAAAAAGATATGCATGATGTATTTGTCAGCATTATGCCTAGCATATACATGGGTGGGGGGTGGGTGGGGTGGTTACTGAAGAAATTCAGGTTAAAACCTACAGGGTCCAGCGAAAATACTGCGACTCTGAGGAAAAGTATGTGACCCCAGATATAAAAGTAGAATTGAATTGGTTATTCGTGGTACACAGTGTCTAAATCCCCTTGCATGGTACTTAGGTGGGTGTGGATTTAGTCGAAATTAGAGAAAATCTAGGCAAGATCATAGCTCATGGCATACCAGTACCAGCATGTATGGATCACATGTAATTTATGGTCATAAGCTACTCAGTGTATATAAAATACATGCATTTGGATAAAAGAGAAATCTATATGATTTTTCATTAGCCTGTCATAATCAGACTTTGATGTTACGTACCCCCACCCCCATTTCGGCCCAAACACAAATTTCGTTTATATTTCTGTTACAATATGAAGAAAATATTTCAAATTATGATAATAAATTCTATCATTACAATGACGTATTATGTGTTTTCCTAACAGGTTGTGTTTTCTTTTCATAGAAAGATAATTTTTAATAAACATGGGAAAATCCTGGAAAATAGCCCTCTCACCAGCGGTCATGAATGCCCAGTCTGATTAAAACCACACCATCCCCCTTCTCATTGTACACTAAATCCACCCACTTCTTACACTCGCGCGTCAGGTAAGGAGATAATTCTGGAAAAGGGGGGGGGGTAATCAGACGGATTAATGCCGGACCAGGACAGATTAAATGGTGTCAGCTCTTAATAAACAATTGGGTGTTATTCACTTGCTTTAGATATCATAATATATAAATATTTTCTTTCATGAAACGACAAATTATGGCATCAAATCGCGTTGATTAATCGTGAATTTTTCATAACAAAACAAAACTGCAATTTTTTTTTCTGGTCGGCCTATGTGGCTACATCAACTTACATGTACATGTTTATACTGAATGTATGATCGTTTGGGTTATCCTGCAACAGGAATGCCAGGGCATCTTCTTCTTCTGACATCAGGTCGTTTTAAAGATGTAAAATACAAGCCTTCGTTGTGACAGTGAATCTGTGTTGTTTTCGTTGAAACGGAAACACGTGAGTTCCCCGTGCACACTTTCAGAAAACCCCGCGGGGCCCGCGATCCCGATCACGGAAAAATAAAACTATAATATGCGAACTTCTTTTTAGTTTTATTTTGTTTGGCAGGGGGAAAATTATTACTATTCCGAACAAATATAACGTTTATATCTGAAATTGAAGTATTTTATTTATCTTTTTTTTTTTTTTTTAAATCTACTCTGCCGATGTAACATTCTCAATAGGTGTTTTAATTGTTTTATGAAGTTATATGTAGATTGTGTAACTGTTACATACCAATATTGGTTTTATGCTTTAAAAAAAGCAGAGAATACCTGGCTGATTATTTCATACATATGTGTATATTGTTTTAGTGTATCAAAAGGTACTGAATTTACTAAAAGAGGACAATACAAATTTTATAGTTTTCACCACTTTATTGTGCGACGCGCGTCGATCGCTTTTAGCGACGACGTTTTGTCGCTAATTTTAAAGAAAACCGCGCAGCATGTCTCAATTTCATTTTATCGTAATATAAAAACTATCGAGAATTATAACACGAATAAGGGCCCACCAAAATGAAAATTTCCTCTACTTTTACAGGCTGTATTTACTTTTCCCTATTTCCATATATAAATATAGGTAAAACGCCGATATGTTTAAACATTGAGAAATAAAATCGTAAGAAAACGTACATGTGCAAAAAATTGCTATTTTCTTATAACTTTGCCAGGCATTAAAAATAATTTTTATATCTTCTGAAAGCAGGGAATATATGCTTTTCAAAAATATAAAAAATATTGAATTCATAAGGAAAATAAAAAAAAATCATATCGAGGGGGAAAATGACCTTGCGAAAAAGCGTTGAGTCATATTTAGACGAAGCCACCCTTCACTTTAAATGCTTTGTTTAATTTAATGGCTTTATTTACTTTATTGATTTTTACATAGTCAAAAAATAGAGGATATTTCCAAAAATATGATATATAGATCATATATCTTATGACCGTAGTTTCAAAGATTTAGAGGCACTCCTTTTGCGTTGCCCTGTTTTTAAGCGCCACCTGTCAAATTGACCGGTACGGTAGAGAAGGGGTTAATAAAACGAATTGGTTTAACAAAAAATATCAAACTAAAACCAATTAATAGTGATGATGATTAATCATCATAAAACAGGTTTCATATATTCATTTGTTTTAACGGTCAATTATTATTTATCATTGTGAATATTATCTTTCCAAACATGTGTACTTAAAATACTTAAATAATTGTTTGGAGAAATCGCACATAAACTCTTCATCGAAAGCATGTTGGAGAAGTTAAGCATGTCTTTCCGTCACCTTCATCACAATACGTTCCCTTCCATCCTGGATAGCAGACACTGTCACATATTCCAGAACTTTTATTACAGCTCCTGCACGTTTGATTACATGTTTCCACGCAGTTTTCACCAAAATAACCATCTTCACATTCTTCAGAGTAAAAGAGCAAAATGAATGAAACGTCATATTGAACAAACACAAAGTACACTGAGCATTAATGAAAAAAAAAACATTAAAAGAAAGAGAAAAACATTATATCCGTATAATAAAAAAAATATGTTTGACACAATTATACATTTCAGTCTTCAGTAATATTTCAAAATAAGCGTTTGCTGATGAGTTTTTTCATGAAGTAATTAAAAAATATCTGTTCACCTTCAGTGCAATTCCATCCGTGAAAACCGCTTTCACATCCCTTCAAACATGTTCCGTTGATATGATGACACGGTTCCGATTTAAGACATCTTCCACATGATGTATCACAATTTTCTCCAAACACTCCATCATCGCATGCTTCAGGTAATGGAACAAAAAGACCCAAATAAATTTAACGGTCACTTGAGTATGTACATTTTTTTAATCTTTACCAATCATTGTGGTATCTGTATCTTTTTTTATACTTCTCTATTTTGTTTCACTTGTACTGAATGATAAATATATTGGTATAACTATCAAATACAATTATTTCCCTAATTCATCGAAATAATCTATCCTTAAAGCATTATAGATTCATCTCAATATATGTTACAATCATACTGTCATTGCAGGCCTCTCCCTGGTAGCCCGGATTACACCCATTCAAGCAAGATCCATTAAGGTGGTGACACTGTTCTGAATTCATGCACGATCCACACCTGTGTTGGCACCCCGCTCCATATTTATTTCCATCACATTCTAATACGAAAGATGTTGCCATTTTTGTTTACAGGTTGTACCGAAAATAAATTGACGAATTCAGTCTCCCCTAATTACGTATATGGTTTATGTCTCGCTTCAATTGATAAACGCGTACTTATCAGCTGAATATGTGATTGAAGAGGGATATTCGTGATATCAGTTAATATCGCGTTTGTATACATGAATAATATCGAGTTCAATTTTCGAGAGAAAGGAGAATACAAGTATATTACTGCTACAGTAACTTGATCCGAAAAGTCAATATCACGTCGAATTGACAGGCGCGGATCGTCAGATCCGCACATATCAACGAGACGTAATCGAACTATTCGGATCAAGCAACTGTAGTGATGATAAATTCATTCAGAACATACTGATATGGAATAAGAAAACTACAGTGTGGTGATCCGGGAAACCGGATCACACTCTGTGAAATTAACAGTATAAAAAAGATACGTTGATGGCAATGCAAGGTGAAGATAACGAACAGTGATCAATATCGTAACTCCTATAAGCATATAAACTATATGATAAATGGAGATAATTCAATAGCATTTATCATATAAATCCGATCACAGACAGATATGTGATATGATAATGCTTAAGCTTTCATATCTATAATTCAGATATATCCGACTTTGATATATTAAACAATTGTAATGGTAACAATATCCATTTTTTCATGAACGCAAATCAGTTGTTAACAGTATGCATATAAAACACGTTAAATAAAATAGATTTGTGCAACGACTGGGAAATCAGAAAGAAATAGGAGTAGATAGAAATCAAAGTACTTAAAGTACTCGTGGGAGTTGAACATTGTGGAAATTCAGTTAGAAAAGATAGTACTGGAAGGGTAGGGGGATAAATGACTGAATACTATCATGATTTTAGATACAAATCAACTGTTGTTGTTTTTCAAAGCGTTACAACAGCAAACATGGATAATGGAAGGCCCATGGGCCACAACGCTCCTCGAGTAACTGAAGTCGTGTTGTTGTTTTCTAGAATTTCACCCCTTTATATTCTCATGAAAAATGTGACCACATATTATGACCCAAACATTCAAATCAATATGGTTATCAATGCCTTGCAGTTATGAAGAAGTTTTTCCCCTGTATATATACATTCAAGTTTAATCCTAGTTTTAGCTAATTCTACGGATTCATTACTTGAAAAGGTAGTCCAATATGCTAAACTGTCACCTGAGTATACTACAGTCCTGTAGAGGATCAATGGAATGGTAAATAATTGTATAATAACTCAAAATAAATGAAATACAAAAAAATTAAAAATTGTCGGGCATCGGAAATGCACAAGCCGAGTTGCGCAAGGAATGGGCATAAAGGGAACCGGCAGAAAAGTTTTACAAGAATTATCAAGCAGGGAGCAAAATTTTGCGTACATAAATTTCAGTCGACTTAAATCCTTTGTGACCTTGACCTTTAACCCTTGACCAAAATCAATAGGCTTCTTTGTCTCATCAAGGGCGATAATCCATCTAAGTTTAATTGAGATCCTATAATTTGTTAAAAAATTATAGTGCAGAAAACAAAATTTTCTCCAAATTTCAGTCTATTTATAGCCACTGTGACTTTGACCTTGTGACCCCGGAATCGATAGGCTTCTTGTCTTACTTAATCGATCTAAGTTTGATTGAGATCCTATAATTCGTTCAAGAGCTATGGTGCGGAAAACAAAATTTTCTCCAAATTCCAGTCTATTTATAGCCAGTGACCTTGACCTTTGACCTAGTGACCCCAGAATCGATAGGCTTCCTCATCTTACTGACGGTGACAATCCATCTAAGTTTGAATGAGATCCTATAATTTGCTCAAGAGCTATGGTGTGGAAATGAAATGTTGATGCGTGCCCGCCTGCCCGCCCAAAGGCACTTCATCAGATCATAAGCCGAGTTCGACTTCATCGCAACTCCGCTAAAAATGAAACACTAGTCAAATAATGTTATTTATTGCCAAGGTATTTGGGATATTATACTGTGGCTCAAACAGGGGGTGAATGAACCTGACAGTATGGAAAGCACATAGTGGAATCAGACTTGTGATGCTGGAAATCTATAGTGATTAATAAACTATACATGTACAAGATCCATAACTATTTTTTTTTCAGTTTGTGAGGGAGAATCCTCATGTCTCTTTCATCTGTAGACAAATAAACAATGTGTTTTGACCAGAGCAATTTCCAATCCTTTTTGCAGCATAAATTCAACATTGTGGCAACTGGGTTAAACTTTGATAGTGAAGTAATACATGGCAGCACCTTATCCCATGCTCTTAAAATTTCTGTTTGACACACACTCATGACATCCACTCAAACATTACAGAGTGCAGCAAAATTCCATTGTAATAGTGGATTCAAAATGGATAACTGGTACAAAATATGGTACATACTATTCAAAAAGGATAATGAATTTGACATACTGATGTCTTGGAAAAGAAAATTCTGACATCGGGGCTCTAAGCGTTTTCAAACATTGTCATTTGATAAAAGTGTTTTACATTTTTAAAAATAGAGATTAATATGTCTTTACATACATAGGTGAGAAAGTTTCCATTATTCCTAGCCGAAACATACCATGTATGCGTAAAAAATTCATAAACAAATATCACACTACTCACGTAGAAAATGTGGACCTTACCGTCATCAAGCGCAGCGAAACACGCCATTTCGAGATTATAGTCGACGAAAGCTCGGTAACAGTAATGAATAAGGTACACTCATTTTGTATCTATTTTGTGACTTTCTTTATTAAAAGGAACAGTTCTGTAATGTGTAAGGTGCAATTACTACGTAATTCAATAACTTGAAGCATGAAGAAGTTTCACTTTGCCACCGGATATAAGAAATTTTATTTCGTATTCCGATCCCAATCGAAAGTTGTTGACTGGGAATGACGTGTTTTAATTCAATCTACATGTAACATCAAGCATTTTTTATATCACATTAAAAAAAAACCCAAATATATACACATACACAATGTTGTAGAGTTATTTCTTGTAAATTTTCTGAGGTTTCGCACCATATTCGATATTTCGCGCCACGGTGTCAATAGGGCTTGTGTGCAGTTGTCGTTCGTTTCCCTATCAATGTTTATAGGTGACGCTGCGCTACAAACGACAATTTTCAACCTTATCTTTTATTTTTCTATGTATACCAGTATCAATTTGATCGAAATCTTGTATTCAAATTGATTTGAATACAATATCATTGCATTTATTTACATGTCAATTATCAAAATTAGATTAATTCAGAAAAGTTACATGGATTATTTAATGGCGGATGTTTATAAAAGTTTATGTTGATTTACCTAGGAGTAAATCAGCTGACACAGAACCCCCGCTGACGACCACTATACAAATCAATACAAATTACTGCGCAGAAAAGTGCGTGATGATCCAGGGAGATTGAACATAGTTCAACTCCCAAAAAGTCACTTAGCTGCATCACTCATCTATTTCACCTTGATCTTGCTGTTATGATATTGAAAATATTTTTACCCCAAAGAATCACATGATGAAGATTTAATTAACACAATATGAAATGCCTGATCAACAATATGACTAGCATCACCTTGTTGATCTGCAGAAAGTCAAGGTCGTAATATAAAATGAAAGGTCTTACCGTAAGAAATATACACACAAAATATGAAACTTAAATAGTTCAGGAGACATTGCATAGAAAATGTACCAAATTATACCGTACGCCACAATGAACAAGAGACTGCTGTTGGTCACTGGTTAGGACTTTTAAAAAAAATGGAGGCCCGAGCTCAACCAAACTTAAAATATAAGTGAAAAGCAGGTTGTGACTGTTCCGTCGTCAAGTATCCTGTATTATTTGCAACAATGACCGGCCTTTCGAATTTGATTTTAACATAATATTAACACAATAACGAACGTTCACTGCTACGGCCTTGGGCCTCTTACTTCCTTACTTCCTTGTAAGATCTTACATGGTGTGGCATTTCCCATGATTTGGTGAAGTTTCTACACGATTAATAAAATTTTCGAATGAGACACAAAATAACACACAAAATCACAATCAACTTAAGGATGATAACCTATAGGAATAACACCAATGCGAACGCCTTATGTATATGAACTTTACTTTTCTTCCACAGCTACTATTTCGATTATTTATATATTTTGGACAACATGCAGTGATGATCGGATATCCGTACTGATATTATTAATAAATTCAGGTACACTGGGAAAATATCAATGCGTCGTTTCTAATGTTTGAACATTTGATTAAGTCAAACGAAAACCATTCAATATCAAAGAATGAAAACATGAAACTCCTAATATTCTATGCGTCTTTAAAACATGAACGGTTAATTCAACATTTCAAAAACACTGTATATGCACCAAGCAATAAAGGAACGTACATTATATATATATATATATATATATATATATATAGAGAGAGAGAGAGAGAGAGAGAGAGAGAGAGAGAGAGAGAGAGAGAGACCTTAATTATCAGTCGTGTATCAGTTATAATTTTAAAAGTTTCACTAGTCCCAAGGGCATTTTTAAAACAAAAATTCCATTGGAATCTGTTCTCATCTTCCTTATCAAAAATTCAGTTCTGCTTGAACCTGAACCACAAAAGGTTTTAACAAACAGAATTGGTTTAACAAAAAATAAATCAAAATAATACCAATGAATAATAATGATTAAAATGAAAACAGAATAGGTTTCATAGTAGTTAGTTTCATTTGTTTAACGGTCATTTGTTACTTTTCGTTGTGTATATTTGTCTTTCGAAACATGTACTTAAAATACTTTAATAATTGTTTGCAGAAATCGAAAATCGCACATAAACTCTACATTGACTGCATGCTGTAGAAGTAAAGCATGTCGTCACCTTCATCACAATAAATTCCCTTCCACCCTGGATAGCAGCCACTGTCACATATTCCAGAACTTTTATTACAGCTCCTGCACGTTTGGCTACATGTTTCCACGCAGTTTTCACCAAAGTAACCATCTTCACATTCTTCAGGGGGAAACGGGAAAATATGAATGAAACGTCGTATTGAACAAGCACAAAGTACACTTGGCATTAATGAATCAACACATTAACAGAAGGATAAATACATGATATATTCATGTAATGAAATAGCTACATGCTTGAAACAGGTATACATTTCAATCAAACGTATTATTTCAAAGTAAGCGTTTCCTGGTGATTTTTCATTCATGAAAGTAGCTAGAAATGACGTGTTCACCTTCAGTGCAATTCCATCCATGAAAGCCACTGTCACATCCGTTCATACACGATCCGTTGATATGATGACACGGTTTCGATTTATGGCATCTTCCACAGGATATATTACACTTTTCTCCAAATAGTCCATCATTACATTCTTCAAATAATAGAGCAAAATACACAATAAACTTAACGACCCCCTCTGTATGTACATTTTAAATCTATAGAAACCATTGCGGAACATGCATCTTTTTTTTACTTCTTCATTTTTGTTTCACTTGTACTAAATGATAGATATATTGGTATAACTATGAAATCCTAATCTTTTGAAAGAAGTTACCCTTAACGCATAACGCATTATAGATTCGCCTCAATACATGTTACAAACGTACTCTCATTGCAGGTCTCTCTCTGGTAGCCCGGATAACACCCATTCAAGCAAGATCCATTTACGTGTTGACACTGTTCTAAATTTATACATGATCCACAACTGTGTTGACATCCCGCTCCATATTTATTTCCATCACATTCTAATAAGAGAAATGTTGACAATTTTGTTTACATGTTGTATCGAAGATAAATTTGCTAATCCAGTTTCCCTTAATTACCTTTATTGTTAATGGCTAGCTCATATCTATAAACTTGTACTTATCAACAGAATATGTGATTAGATAGGAATTTATCGTTACATTAGTTAAAGTCACGTTTGATGTATGAATAAGTTCGAGTTCAATTTTCGAAAGAAAAGGCAATATATATATATATATATATATATATATATATATATGTGTGTGTGTGTGTGTGTGTGTGTGTGTGTGTGTGTGTGTGTGTGAAATAATCAGCCAGATATTCTCTGCTTTTAAAAAGAAAAGAAGTATAAAACCATTATTGGTAAATAACAGTTACACCACCTACTTGTAACTTCACAAAACACCTAATGAGTATGTTACATCGGTAGAGTGAATAAAAAAATTCTTCAAATTCAGATATAAACGTTATGTAATATTTGTTCGGAAAAGAAATATTTTTTTCTGCCAAACAAAGAAAACAAAAAGACCAGTCTGCATATTGTATATATAATGATACATTTTTCCCCGTGATCCGGATTGCGGCCGCGGGGTTTTCTGAAAGTGTGCATGGGCAACACACGTATTTCCGTTACAACGAAAACAACAACACAACAAACGCTTGTAATGTATTTTACATTTTGAAAACGACCTGATGTCAGATGAAGAAGTCTGAAGATATCCTGGATATCCTGTTACAGGATCACCAAAACGATCATGCATTCAGTATAAACATGTAAGTTGATGTAGCCAGATAGGCCGACTTGGAAAAAAAAACGTTCGCGGTTATGTCATGTTATGAAAAATTCACAATTAATATATTAACCGCGGTTTGATGTCATAATTTGTCTTTTTATGAAAGAAAATATTTATATTTTATGATATCTAAACCAAGTGTATAACACCCAATTGTTTATTAAGAGCTGAACATATCTGACATCAATTAATCTGTCCTGGACCGGTATTAATCAGTCTGACCCCCCCCCCCCCCTTTGGTATCTCCTCACCTGACGTGCGAGTGTAAGAAGAGGGTGGATTTAGTGTACGATGAGAAAAGGGTGGGATGGTTTTAATCAGACTGGACATTCATGACCATTGGTGCGGAGGCTATTTTCCAAGATGTTCTATGTTTATAAAAAAAAATATCTTTCTATGAAAAGAAAACACAATCTGTTAGGAAAGCCTATATTGCATTATTGTATTATCGTAATAATATAATGTATTACCGTAATATGAGGTTTTTCTTCATATTGTAACAGAAATAAAAACAAAATGTGTGTTTGGGACAAACGGTGTGTGCGTGTGTGTGTGTGGGGGGGGGGGGGGGGGGTAACATCAATCAAAATCTTGTTATGGCAGGCTATTGAAAAAGCATTTAATTATATGATCCATACATGCTGGTGTGCTATGAGTTGATGGGCATATGCCCACTTCCTGCTTAGATTTTCTCTATTTTCGACTAAATCCACACCCCATCAGAGTACCATGCCAGGGGATTTAGACACTGTGTACAATGAAGAACCAATTCAATTCTGCTTTAAATCTGGGGCCATTCAATTTCCCTCAGAGACACAATATTTTCGTTGGACACTGTATATTTTAACCTGAATTTCTTCAGTATTTGCTCCCATGTATATGTTGGGCATAATGCTAACACCTCCATGATGCATAGTGGGCTTTTTTCAATACGCACTCTTCTACACTCACAAATTATAATGAAATATTCCATTCATTTGATATTTAACATATGTATGTAATCCCTTACCGAATAGCACTTCAAATATAGGACATCTCTATCTTTAGATAAATATGACCAGCACTCTCGTGGGAAAATGTCCCTTACTATCATAAAGCTTATATTCTGCTTTAAAACACAAACCAATAATTCTTAATTGTATTTTTCCATCTTTAAAAAGGTTATTGGCATCCCAATATTTAGTGGAAAGTTTCCAGGTATCTTCCACTAGTGACAGTCTACTGGCAAATCCAGACATGCATTGGAAGTATGTTGATGTGGAGGACACAGGGACACCTGATCCAAGAACTGTGGCATTTCATTTGGAGTGACAAAATGGCATTCAGTTGGTATGACTCTTTGAGGTTGAATATAGGGTTAAATCCGTATACATTTGGTTAACATTCAAATGAATCCGGCAAATACATTCACAAATGGAATCATGGCATTATGGTACACTGATATGCGTGTACCATTTTAATGTTTATCATTGCATTACTAGATATAACATGCATACAAAAAGAGACAAAACACGGAAAATCATTATAATGTTTCTAAATATAAGGTATGATAAGTGTTTTAAATGCTGACAAATAAGGTATGATGACCAATACTGATTTTATTCCCTTCCCAAGGAAGTTGGAAGCCTCTCACTGAAGAGGAACTGTACAGGTATTACTAGTTTTAAAGTACCGATATTGTGACATTGATTTCCAGTTTAAAACGAATAATAAAATGCATTTTATAAGATTACCTTTACCAAAATTAATCTGGCTGTGCATATAACATATTTATTAAATGTGTATAACAATTACCCCATATAAAATTTTACAAGTAATTAAACGCATAATTTTCAGAGGGCCTTGATTATAGAAAACATTTACAGAGTCAATTGAGTATTCAAAAGCTCTGAGAATACATTAGTATATTGGGGCTAAGTATAAAAAAAAAAATTTCCTTCAGATTTTTGGGCATTATCTTATACATGTCTGCTGAGAAGTTCCAGTCGATAGACATATATTGGTCAACGCATGCCCCTATCGGAACAACCTAGTATCAAAAATTATGTCTAGAAATATGTTTTAAGAGGTTGAATATAAGAAGAACAATTTCTTATTAAATATAATGGAAGTACATTTAAATGTAGTGATTGAAAGTAAGTATTTGAACATTTGTATACATGTACAATGAACTTGGGGAGGAAAAACGGGCAATATTTTCGCATAACATTTGATATCATAATGGTGTTATTGTTTAGCAACCAAATATATTTGAATATAAAAAAATAGATCATTTTAGATTCTAACAGGAAAGATCTTCGTTTTAATGTTGCAATAGTTATACTATTTAGTGGCATACAATGTCAAAACGTCATATATTAGAAAATGATGAATATGTATATGAAGTACGAAATTTCCATTTTATGACCTTTGACCTTAATTCTCTTCATTATATTTTTTCTTAAAAACCCTTTAAAATGATTAAGATCTAGTCAAAGATTATATTTTTAAAATAATGTGACATTTACTAATCATCATGCAATGTAATTATGTTTGAATTGTGTCGAATGGATGTAGAAAGGCAAATTATGGTCAAAATTACACCATGAGTGTTGTTACTTAGCAACCAAAAATATCTGTTTGTCAATAAAATTGATTAATTTGATTGTGATGTTTTTTTGTAGTATTTTAAAAGACATATCTGCTCATACATTTAGAATTCCTATTTGTGACTCGAATCTAGTGAGAAGGGGTCGTAATATTTATATTCCAGAGGAAAAAGATTGCAAAAATGTGCACTTATATGACATTTGACCCCGTAGAACTATTTGGGGCCATGGGATAACATGACAAACTTTATGAAAAAAAAATTTTCCCTGTCCAATTCGTAGCAAAATTATATGTCGCATGCCTACCTAAAATCGTGATACATGCAGATGTAACTCGATTTAAAAATATTGTCATTTAGTCTTTAAAACCCTCTAAAATGTGCCGGTAGAGAAAGGGTTAAGGAAAATTGCAATTTACTGACAGTGATATATTATTATGTTACATGTATGTACGCTCGCATCTTAAAATATGTGAGGACCTATGTATCTCATTTGATAATGTGTTGGTTTTAAAACTAATGAATGAAAATAAATACACCTTTATAACTTGTATCAGATGAATTTGCCTGTATGGAATTACCTTAATCTGAAAATGTCGAATATTTGTCATCAGAAATAACCCGATAAACAAATAGTGTTAAACAAAATATCTTCAAACGCTATTGGTAGGAAACATACTATTACTTACGTTCTACACATCTTCCTTCCTTGAAACCTGGTTCACATCCGTTTAAACATGTGCCGTTTATGTGATGACACTGCTCCTTGTTTTTACATTTCCCACATCCATACTGACAGCCTTCACCATACTTTCTGCTGTCACATTCTTCCAATTAAAATTCAAAAGAACTTTTTACGTGTACATCACAGACACTTGTTTCATACTAAAACTAGCACAAACGAAAATATCTTCATTTGTAGAATACACATTATTACTTACGTTTTACGCATTTTCCTCCCTTGAAACCTGCTTCACATCCGTCCAGACATGTGCCGTTTATATGATGACACTGTCCCATGTCTTTACAATTTCCACATTCATACTGGCATCCTTCACCATACTTTCTGCTGTCACATTCTTCCAAACAAAATAAACGTTATTAAAAATAATATATCATTCTGTAAAATCAATTAAATATAATGTAGCGTGATTGTGAGTACATGTTATCGGATGTTTCATTGACCAAAACAAACAACAAAAGAAAAAGCGATTGCAAATATGATTGCATGTAGTGAAACGTAAAATAAACAAGAGAATCATTTGCCTTCCCTGCTTTATTCAATCATCGTCTTGGCGCCAAATGCAATATAAACACAATAGATGCAGTGAAGAATATAGACATTTTTCTCTCCAATCTCCTAAATCTCCCTCTCGAGAGGTGTTCTATAGATCAAAACATCTGCCCACCAGTATTCCAACCCAACTTACCGTATTAATCTCTATTGCTACTGATATTCAAATATTGCTGGAATTTGTTTCCGTCAACAAATATTATTCACTTATTCGAGGCTGATATATTACATAATTATTGACCTTGATATGGTCAACTCGTGAATATATGAACCTGGAGGCATGTGCCCTAAGGTACGTCGTAGGGTATGCCCTAAGATTGACTTAGAAAACAAAATCCATTA